>NC_140580.1:755066597-755146227 GCF_964204655.1 Triturus cristatus
AAAAAAAGCCTGCTTTCTGCAATTCCGTCCTACTAAAGGATATACAAACAAGCGAAACTGTCACAGGGGCATGGAGCCTACTTAAGGGAGTGTAACTTACCTGAATGGACT
Organism: Triturus cristatus; assembly: GCF_964204655.1. Taxonomy (NCBI): domain Eukaryota; kingdom Metazoa; phylum Chordata; class Amphibia; order Caudata; family Salamandridae; genus Triturus; species Triturus cristatus. The sequence goes on from NC_140580.1 coordinate 755,066,709, forward strand.
GCATTTCCCAAAATGCAATTGACACCATCACAAGCCACACCCACTGAGGGCGGTCTGCACTTATTAAATAAAAAGAGTGAAGAACAGGTGAATGTTTCTGTGCCTCTGTGAAAGCCCATGATTAAGAGGCGTTGCTGCCTTGAAACGCGTCGGGCATGGTGTAAAGAGGAACTAAGGAAAAGCGGGCAGTTGAAGGCAAACAAATCCGGAAGGATAAGAGCATCGTCGTGTGCCATCTCAAGCGCAGTGGTGTTTGTTGGTTTATGTTTTGCACGGCGGCCAGGGCCGTGGGAGATGAGCACCATTCTCATACCCGATGAGAAGGCTGTAGAGAAGGACGACCGCTCTCCGGACAGCACGATGTTCTTGGCAAAAGAAAGCCTGCTTTCTGCAATTCCGTCCTACTAAAGGATATACAAACAAGCAAAACTGTCACAGGGGCATGGAGCCTACTTAAGGGAGTGTAACTTACCTGAATGGACTGCATTTCCCAAAATGCAATTGACACCATCACAAGCCACACCCACTGAGGGCGGTCTGCACTTATTAAATAAAAAGAGTGAAGAACAGGTGAATGTTTCGGTGCCTCTGTGAAAGCCCATGATTAAGAGGCGTTGCTGCCTTGAAACGCGTTGGGCATGGTGTAAAGAGGAACTAAGGAAAAGCGGGCAGCTGAAGGCAAACAAATCCGGAAGGATAAGAGCATCGTCGTGTGCCATCTCAAGCGCAGTTGTGTTTGTTGGTTTATATATATATATATATATATCCAAGAACCACTCCCACCAGCCTTGAAGATCCTTCAACTGCTTAAGAAGTAAGTACACGAGCCAGGGAATAGTGCCAATTTCATTTATTGCCCAGAGCGACGGCCATAACGTTTCGGCTCCGTGGAGCCTTGTTCACATGACGATATATATAGATATATGCCAAGGTGTATTGAAGAATGAGTGGGTGTATAAGTGTCTGAATGGATGATTTAGTAGGTGCGTGACTGACTGTATAGGTGAGTGATTAATCGTGTCTTACTGAATGCATGGGTTAGTGGCTAAACTGTGTGAATGTCTATATTAGTCTGTCAGTTGGTGTGTAAGCGGCTGCATGGGTTGGTGAGTAGCTACATGAGCGTCTATATGGGTTATTGATTGGTTGTCTGAGTATCTGTATGGGTGCCTGAGTGTATGTGTGGGTGGGTGGGGTGTTTGAGTAAAAGTGTGAGTAGGTGATTCACTGGGTGTATGGGTTTAAGAGTGCATCTGTGAAGGACTGTATGGGTGGGTGAATGTGTGTATGTGTGTGTTGGTGAGTGAATGGATGTGTCAGTGGTACATGTGGTACATGTGTGAGTAACTCCATATTTGAAAGGCAGTATATGTGAATGTTGGAGTATATAAATGACTATATGTGAGAGTGAGTGTTTGTGAGAGTGCCTGTATGGATGAGTGTGTGCTTGAATCAGTATATAAGTGAGAAAGTATGTGTTACTATCTGTTTGAATAAGTGAGGTGGTCTGTGTATAACTGTATAGGTGAGTAAATGGGAGTGTGATTGATTCTTTGCATGACTGACTAGGTGTGTGAGTAACTCTGTGGTAGAGTGGCAGTGTGAGTGTGTATAGGTATATGAGTGCATATGATAGTGCTGTATTGATGAGTGCCTGAACGGATGAGTATGGGTGAATGAGTGGATGTGTGTGTAGACCTAGGAATCAGTGATTGGTTGTCTGAGTATCTGTATGGGTGCCTGAGTGTATGTGTGGGTAGGTGGGAAGTGTGACTCTGTATGTAGATGTGTGAGTGGTTGATTCACTGGGTGTATGGGTTCAAGAGTGCATGTGAAAACAGCTGTGTGGGCGGGTGAGTGTGTGTATGGGTGTGTTGGTGAGAGATTAGATGTGTCAGTGGTACACGTCCAAGCAACTACATATGTAAAAGGCAGTGTATGTGAGACTTGGAGTATATAATGACTATACGTGAGAGTCAGTGATTATGAGAGTAGCTGTATGGATGACTGTGAACTTGTATCAGTGATTGTATAAGAGAGTAAGTATGTGTCAGTATATGTTTGAATAAGTGAGGTGGTCTGTGTATAACTGTATAGGTGAGTAAATGGGAGTGTGATTGATTCTTTGCATGACTGACTAGGTGTGTGAGTAACTCTGTGGTAGAGTGGCAGTGTGTGAGTGTCTGTATAGGTATATGAGTGCATATGATAGTGCTGTACTGATAAGTGCCTGAACGGATGAGTATGGGTGAATGAGTGGATGTGTGTGTAGACCTAGGAATCAGTGAGTGAGTATGTAGTAACTGGTATTGGTGTGTCTAAGGGTATGATGAGGTGCATCAGATTATCACGTGGATGATGTCATCAGTGATGTCATTTGAGATATCATCAGTGATGTCATCAGTGATGTCACTGACCATGTCATGAATGATGTAATATGTGATGTCATCAGCAGTGCATTGCAGGGGCCGAGTTATAGTTAGTTTAACTAACTATAACGGCTAAATTTCTCTGGTTTTGTATGAGTGGAATGTCCAACTAACTATAACGTCCCTGAAACCTGTGGTTTTTTCAGTGAATTTCAAAGGTTTTTTAAATGCTAATTTCTAACTATAATGTCCCTGAAACCTGTGTTTTTTTCGGTAAATTTCAAAGGTTTTTTAAATGCTAATTTCTAACTATGCCTACAGAAGTCGGACATGTACAAAAAGAGGAATATAAGGCGCAGAAAGAAGCAAGAGAAATGCAGAAAGAGGCAACAGAAGTCCAGAAAGACGAAGAAAGGTACAGAAAGAAGCAAGAGATGTGCACAAAGTACCAACAGAGGAGCTGGTTTGCAGAGAGGTGGTCTGAGGCTGCGCCCCCTTTTTACACCATTCTGCAAACGCGGCTCCTGGCGAACTGCTGTTTGGAGGATGAAGTCCACTTGTGTCCTGAGGTCCTCAGGACACAAGAGGACCTCATCGCCCAACCAGCACTGCGCCAAGAGGTGCTTGTGCAGAGTTGTATAAAAAGGGATGTGGCCTCGGACCACCTCTCTGCAAACCAGCTACGTGGCGCTTACTGGATGTACCTGGTGGTCTAGTTGGCCCCCAGAGACCCTCAGTATTCATGGGGACTTAATTTCCCATCTCACAGTGCGCCAGGGGGCGCGTTTGCAGAGAGGTGCAGGGAGGAGGCGGGGCCTCCAGCATGATGCCGGCTTTTATTTTATTTTTTAGAAGGGGGCTGTGTGGCCCCCCTTTTTTTTACTATTTTGGGGCCCTGGGGACCCCATCCCCCAGGGCATGGCCACGTATACATTTTAAAAACTTTTAATGGAAGGGGCTGCATGGTCCCACTCCTGAAGCATTTATCTGCCCCGGGGACCCCATCCCCCTGGGCATTGCCTCTCTTTTTTATTTTTTGTATTCGGGAGGGAAGCCGCGTAGCTCCCCTCCCAGGCCACTTCTGGTGCCGGGGACCTCATTCACTGGGGCTTGGCCATTATATATATTTTTTTAAGGAGGGGGGGCACGCGGCCCCCCTCCCCATGCCGATTTATGCCCCGGGGACCCCATCCCCGGGGCCCAGGCATTTTTTTTAAGTAAAGGGAGGGGGCCGCATGGTCCCCCTCCTGGGCCACTTCTGGCCCTGGGGACCCCATCCCCTGGGACCAGCCCTTTCCGTTGGGAAACATGTGATGAGCCCCAATGCCCCCATGGTCCCGCTGGCTCACCGCCTCCTGCGGGAGCAGGCATTGCTTTTGAGCAAGGGGAGCTGCTGACATGCAGGTTTCAAAAGCAATCCTGCTTTGCTTTGTTGAAGCAAGAGCAGGATTTCCTGCTCTCGCTTAACCCCTTGAGTGCCCATGACGAGATGGTCTCGTCATGGGCCGCGGTTGCGCTGTGCCCATGACGAGACTATCTCGTCATGAGCCCCGCCCGCTAATGAAACGCCCGGCACAGGGTGTGGAAAGGGCGGGGCACTCAAGGGGTTAAACGAAGCAAAGCAGGATTTGCTATGCCGTGCTCCCTCCCTGCAATAGCAAACAGCATTATACCAGGGGTGGGCACCCTGGGACATTGCAGGAGCCGGCCCTGGGCCCTGGAGGGCTCAAGGAGGGGGGAAGCGCGGCCCCCTCCCTCCATTTCCAAAGCCCAGGGGAGGAGGTGGTCCCTGGGGCAGTGTGGGGTGAGCAGGAGCTCCCCCCACACCTATTTTCTAATATTTTAAGCCCCGGGGAGGTGGTGATCCCCAGGGCTGCGGGGGGCCACAGGCCCCCTGCTCTTCATCAAATAAAGCCCCGGGGAGGTGGCGGTCCCTGAGGCTTGGGGGGCCTGGGATCCCCCATTTCCAAATAAAGAAGCCCCGTGGAGGTGGCGGTCCCCGGGGGGGCCGTGTGCACCCCGCATATAATTAGCATAGCCCTGGGGAGGTAGCGGTCCCCAGGGCAGTGGGGACCCCATGGGCCCCCGCTATTTAATTTTAGCATTGTCCCCGGGACCTGGCCCACCCGGGGGCTCATTCAAATGAAGAGTGGGAGCCCGCGCTTCATATTTTTTTATTTTCTTGGCATGATTCGCGCACCCAGAGTGAATTCTGCTGATTAGTTTTTTTTTTAATGGTTTTTTTGGCCCTGGGGGTCCGGTCCCTGAGCAGGCCTAGGGGGTCAAGGTGTTTCTACTCTGCCCCCTTTTCTTGTTTTTAAACCTTTTTTCCACTCTTTTCTTGTGACTCGGTTACCGAGTCACAATATGCCTGCTAACACTTCTTGGTTTGGAGTGTTGGCAGCCAATCATAAGTCACAACTCCTCCTCGGTGCTCAGATATTGAAAGTTTTCTTTTTTTAATCTCTCAGGAACTACCGAATGGATTTACATCATTTAAAAAAAAGGTCGCTTTCTGAACCAAGAGCTCAATTTTTGCCAAATTTGGTGTAAATCCGATCAGCAGTTCGGGCTGTAGCCTGTTCCAATTTTTCCTATGGAAATTAACATAGTGAAAATGCGTTTGGGACCCCCTTTTTCTCAGCCCCCGCTTGACGAATCACCCCGAAAGTTTCAAGACAGAAGCCGACCGTAGCAGGTCATTTGTTTTGAAAATTTTGCGAAGATTCGTCAACCGGCGCCAAAGATATTGGCAAATTAGAAAATTATTTTCCTATGGAAAATAGGTTCTAACTATAACTACCTACTGGCGACCGCCAGCAGGTAATATATATATATATATATATATATATTCACTGAAAAAACCATAGGTTTCACACATGTTATAGTTAGGAATTAGCATTTAAAAAACCTTGCAAATTCACTTAAAAAACCATAGGTTTCACACATGTTATAGTTAGCTGGTTAGTTTCCCTCGTAAAAAAACAATGAAATTCCCCCGTTATAGTTAGTAAAGGGAACTATAACTCACGCGACCGCAATCCACTGCTGATGAAGTCAGATATTACATCACTGTATTTATTCACTTATTTACCCATTTTTCTTTCCTTTAAACTTTAGCTATACATATTTAATAAATATTTATTTTACAGAAACACATATGTCATCAGTGATGTAATATCTGACTTCCTCAGCAGTGGATTGCGGTCGCGTGAGTTATAGTTCCCTTTACTAACTATAACGGGACCAAGTTTCCATAGGAAGAGCATTTTTTGTTTTGCTTACAACTTTGACGTCGTTTGATGAATCTTCATGAAATGTTCCAAACCAATTCTTTGTTCATATCAGCTTCTATGTGGAAAGTTTGGGGGTGATTCGTCAAGGGGGGGCCGAGAAAAAAGGGGGGGGTCCCAAAACGTGTTTTCTCCATGTTAATTTCCATAGGAAACTTTATACAAGGCTACAGGTCGAACGGGAGAACGGAATTACCCCAAATTTGGCAGGGAGAAGGGTCTTGGTCTAGAAATCACGCTTTTGTTTATTTGGTGTAAATCCGTTCAGTAGTTTTGGAGAAATATCGAAATTTACAGATATCGATATTTTGGAATTCTGCCATCTGATTGGCTGAGGCGTTACGAGCACTAGCTTGCTGCTTTTTGGCTGCGAGTGGTGCGAGTGGTTGCAACTAGGAAGTGTTGGCAGCCATTTTGTGATTCTGTTGAAGTGAGTAAGGGGAAAAAAGGGCAAAAAAAGGAGGAAAGAGGAGGGTAGGAGCACTTTTACCTCTGTGGGGTGTTTAGGGTGTGCTATACAGGGGTGCGAAGCGAACTACTCATCCCTACCAGGCTAAAAGTGCTGGGCCACGGAAATTAAGTGAGGTATTGCCTAGAGTCTGATGCTGCTAAGGGGACCTGCTGCGGGACTCGGGGAGTAAAGCGTGTGCCCAAACTGTGTGTCTTATGTTGTGAAGTCAGGTGCCCTCTCCGTTGCACCACACCTGTGGAAGTAGTGTCAGCATGTGTTTATACCTACTAGGATGAACTACTGACCCCTACTGGTTTGAAAGTCCTGGGGTACGGAAAATATGTGAGGTATTGTCTAGAGTCTCATGCTGCTAAGCTGAGCTGCTGCCGGACTCGGGATGAAAGCGTGAGTCCAAACCGTGTGTCATATGCTATGAAGTCATGTGCTCTGGCCACTGTGCCACATCTGTGCAAGTAGTTTCAGCATGTAGTTATACCTACTCAGAGGAACTTTTGTTTCGAATATTGTAACTTGTGTATGGTGCTTAGGGGGTGTTATACAGTGATGCGAAGGTAAATTTGCGTGTATCAAATCAATTCGGTATTTGGAAAGTGCAAACTACTCACTCGTACGGGTCTGATGGCGCTGGGGGCGTAAGCTTAGCTGCTGCCGGACTCGGGGGTAAAGGTGCTGAACTACTGACCCCTACCGGTCTGAAAGTGCGGGGTACGGAAATTAAGTGAGGTATTGCCTAGAGTGTTATTCTGCTAAATTGAGCTGCTTCTGGACTCAGGGATGAAACCGTAAGCCCAAACTGTGTGTCCTATGCTGTGAAGTCATGTGCTCTGGGCGCTGTGCCACACCTGTCCAAGTAGTGTCAGCAATATTTTATACGGAGTAGGAGGAAGTTTTGTTTGGAACACGGTAACTTGTAAATGGTGCTGGTAAGTGATCCGTAGCACTTGCAAAGGCAGTGCACCCAGGACATGCAGCAGACATGCAAGGTATAGGTGGACATGAATGGAGTCGACCATGTGTTCGGGATGCCCTGCTATGCGTCAGTGGCTCTACTTGTAGCTGCACTGGCTTGCCGTGTGCCAGTCTTCTGGATGAAATGGCACAGCTTGGTGCAATGAGCCGGGTCTGTGTGCAATAGGTGCAGGGCAGGGTTGTGGTGGGAGTAGGTGTGAAGGCCGTTTCACACACGGTAACTACGATGAAGGACTTTTGAGTGTGGGATGTCCACTTGTTCTCAAATCAGGCAGTGGGTAGTGTGGGAGATGGATGCAAATATTATTGTATCTGTCAGGGTGGGCTGGCTATTTGCAAGTTCGTTCTCAGAGCAGCAGATGTGTTAGCGCAAGATATCTCAGACAAAGAACCTTTCATCCTTACAGTAACTTCTCCAGGTGCATTCATACAGGATGTGTACAAAGGCCGGTCGTGGGTGTTGTGGGATGTCGGCAACCCTGGTCATCATGGATGAGATGCCCAGCACGTGGCACATGGGTGGGTTCACTGTATGTTACGTTGCCAAACAGCTGCTCCTCCCTCCAAAGAGCCCCCACATTTTTGGGCGCTGCGCTGTTGTATCCCGTGCACTCCTACGGCACACCTTTGTAATGCCTATTGGCGAATGTCCTGTGGCATTCCAATCACACCGTGACACTGCCGTTTGGAGGTGGTGCATGCCACTTTACAACATCAACTGCTGCGGCCCTTGTGGCGGCCACAGCAGAACACAGAGACACACTTACCGCACTTCTTGCACACGGACATGTGTGAGACAACCCGTTCCATTTGCCGCTTGTGCATACAGGAGGATGCATGCGTAGCTACATCTCCAGGCTCACTGCCAACGCTGAGGTGACATGGTAACATCCGCAGAAGACAGCACACTGTGATGTTGCAGGGCCGGTGCCTATCATGCTAACACAATGACCACACGGACATACTTGCTCAGATGCGAGTTCAGGGGCGTTGACAGTCCTGGGGTTGTTGCGAGGATTGTTATGGCCCTCATGGGCATCCGTGTATCATGCTCATTGACTCTATGGCACCTGTGGGTGTTCAGGTGTGGCTCTTGGCGGTGTTCCTTTTCATGCTGCAGGTAGTTGTCCTGCTTAACACCAGCAGAAAGCATGTGTAAAATCTCTGGTGCTAACGCGGCTTATCGCTGGAATTTGTTTCGCTTAGTACTCTTTGACTTTCGTTGAGAAAGTTGTGATGTGGTTTTTTCGTGTACAGAAAAATAAACGAACTGGGCAGTGTATCCCGTCAAGATCCAGCACCTGACCCACTATTCCCAATTAATATAAATACAATGAGATTTCTTTATTGATTTTGTGTGTACACTGTAAATGCACCCACTACCACAGTGGAATTCAATACAGGATTTTAGTAATTAGAATAGATCGCAAAGGTGCACCTTGTGTGTTTTTGCACGGGAACGCCTACTCTGCATCTCATTATCAGCACTTTAATGCAACTAAAGTTTAGATAAATCTAACACACTATTCAGAAGCTGGTGCAAACTGCAGACATCACCAGTATTTACGCGATAACTGCCCAAAAATGTAACACCATGGTGGACACCGCCAAATAACAGTAATAAGAACGAGAAAGAGTGACACAGCACTTAACAACCAAAACTTTATTGAAATTTAAAAAACTCGACACAACAAGGCGGAAGACTCCTGTCGGGTCCATCAATGTCGACTACACAGCCTGGAAAATAAAGCACAAAATAAGGACATGTGCAATGCGCATATCAGAGGAGTGAGACACAGAGAAAGAGAGAAGGAAAAAAAAGCCAGAGAGAAAAAGAGAGTGAAGGAAAGAAAGGGAGTGAGAAAGGGAGAAGGGAGAGAGAGAGAGAGATAGAAGGAAAGGAAGGAAGAGAGTGAGATAGAGAGAGTGAAGAGAGGGAAGTGAGAGAGAGAGAGAGAGAGAGAGAGAGAGAGAGACACGCCACCCCTGCGCAGCCATGACCAAATAATTACCTGCTGCCACCGGAGTGTCTACCAGTGGGCACTCCACGTGCCCGTCAAAGCTCCGCGCCTCGGCAGATCGCACAGATGTCGCTGAGTCCTGAGTCATGAATGGCGGAGACCACATCAGCTTCTCCGCGGCCTGGCAGATCTCACACATGTCATTGAGTCCTGAGTCATCAATGGCGGAGACCACATCAGATTTTGGGCCCGCTAACCCTGTGCAACGCAAGTCAGCGCCACATGGTGGTAGGCCGCTGACGGCCGTACAACTTAGGGTGCGACTAACCCTGTGCAACTCAAGTCAGTGCCAAGTGGTGGTAGGCCCCTGATGGCCACATCAGCTTCGGGTGGCACTAACGCTGTGTAAGTCAAGTCCGCGCCATGTGGTAGTAGGCACCTGTCGGCCATGCAGCTCAGGGTGCGACTAACCCTTTGCGCAATTCTTCATGGACTCTTTATGATTCAGAACCATGGAGCGTCCGCCATCCAGTCACCACCGGCAATAAAGGATGTGACGTTGTCGATGCATTATATTTGCGTGGTCACATGGCCTGTGACGCATGTGCCAGATGGGTGTGGTGTGTGTGCAAACCTGCCCTCAGGAAGTGGCCGTGACATGTTGACAACTAGAGCACTGACCTGCACACCAACAGCGAGTACGCCTGCATCAGGTAAGTATGTGGGGGTGTGAAAACGTGTTTTCTCAATGGATTTTCCATAGGAAACTTTAGACAAGGCTACAGGTCAAACTGCTGAATGGAATTACGCCAAATTTGGCATGGAGCAAGGTCTTGGTCCAGAATGTGGGCTTTCTCGCATCGAGTGAAAATATAAAAGAAAGGTCTTGGGGGCAAATTAATATACCGGAGCTCTGTTTCGGTAAGATAACTCTTTCACGGTGCCTCTGCCCAACATCACCACTTTGCAGCTATGCCGTTAGAAGCCAGTCCGTCTGCTTGTAGCTCTCTACCTTTGCGAGCTAGTATGCTACTGTACCTGTACCTCTGCGAACTACTACGGTGCTGTTCCTTTGGGAGAGGATGGCTCGTAGTACTGCGTCTATGAGTCGAGCGGACGGGCCGCAGTTGTCCCTCTGCGAGTCTGGGTGCGAACTGTTCATAACTCACACTACATAAGCATTGAAAAACCATTTTGTGATTCAGTCCGTCAGCTGGTATCTGTCTGAGGCATTTCTGAAAACATATTGGAGTTCTTTCTGTGAGAGATACCCCTTTCACGCTGCTTCTCCCCACATCAGCAGGTAACACACCCTCTTCCCACATTACCAACATACCCCCAACAACCTTCTTGGGCCCGGAAGTGTCCCTGTGCGGTTGGACAAATAAGAATCTTAGTCTTGTATATGTTTACATATGAAACATTTTATTTAAAGAAAACAACAAATAAAACTGAAGGGAGTCTGGTCGCTGCCACGAAGTTGGGGTCACTGCCATTCAGGACTCAGGACGTAGTTCCACATGTGAGATTGGCTTGTGTTGAAGAGGGTTAGTGGCACCACATGACGCTGGCTTGTGTTGAACAGGGTTAGTGGCACTACGTGTCGCCGGCCTTGCATATGGAAATATGCCAAACAGATCGAAGGGAGTCTGGTGCTGTGGTCGCTTCCACGGACTTGGGGTCACTGCCATTCAGGGCCCAGTTGCACATGTGGGATCGGCTTGTGTTGAACAGGGTTAGTGGCACCACGTGTCGCAGCTTGTGTTGAACAGGGTTAGTGGCACCACGTGTCAAAATTTCAAATTGCGAGCTCTGTTGGTCGCAGTGCAGATTGTTGTTGAGTGTTTGTTTGCACTTGAAGATTAATTTGTTGATTGTACTAAAGGTACAACTGATATAAGAAAAGTTCTTGAAGCAAGGATGCTAGAAGGATATTATGTAGGTTTTAGGCCTGTGATAGTTACTTGCCTAGTGGACTCTGTAATTAATGAATCAAGATTTAACTTTAATTGTGAGCCCTACTGACCCCATTGTAGGCGTATCATGAAAAGATGAAATATGTATAGAATACACTGTCGAAGCGTATGAGCCTGTGATGCTGCTTGGTGCGGATGGACTGCAGTGGGAGCTCTGTCTCTTGCCTACTGCATCATCTGTAATCGTGACTGTATCTGAATTGTGAGTCCTGCTGACCGCAGTGTAGGCCAGAGGTAGCGGTGAGCAAGGACCCACAGCCATATGCATAGGTTGGTGGTCGCTGCCACGGACTTGGGGTCACTACCATTCAGGACTCAGGACACAGTTACACATGTGGGATCGGCTTGTGTTGAACAGTGTTAGTGGCATCACATGCCGCTGGCCTTGCATATGGAAATATGCCTAACTAAACAGAGGGAGTCTGGTGCTGTGGTCGCTGCCACGGACTTGGAGTCAATGCCATTCAGGACTCAGGACACAGTTACACATGTGGAATCGGCTTGTGTTGAACAGGGTTAGTGGCACCACGTGTCGCCGGCCTTGCATATGAAACTATGCCTAACTAAACAGAGGGAGTCTGGTGCTGTGGTCGCTGCCACGGACTTGGGGTCACTGCCATTCAGGACTCAGGACATAGTTCCACATGTGAGATTGGCTTGTGTTGAAGAGGGTTAGAGGCACCACATGACTCTGGCTTGTGTTGAACAGGGTTAGTGGCACTTCGTGTCGCCGGCCTTGCAGATGGAAATATGCCTAACTAAACAGAGGGAGTCTGGTGCTGTGGTCGCTGCCACGGACTTGGGGTCACTGCCATTCAGGACTCAGGACATAGTTCCACATGTGAGATTGGCTTGTGTTGAAGAGGGTTAGTGGCACCACATGACGCTGGCTTGTGTTGAACAGGGTTAGTGGCACTTCGTGTCGCCGGCCTTGCATATGGAAATATGCCTAACTAAACAGAGGGAGTCTGGTGCTGGGGTCAATGCCATTCAGGACTCAGGACACAGTAACACATGTGGAATCGGCTTGTGTTGAACAGGGTTAGTGGCACCACGTGTCGCCGGCCTTGCATATGGAAATATGCCTAACTAATCAGAGGGAGTATGCTGCTGTGGTCGCTGCCACGGTCTTGGGGTCAGTGCCATTTAGGACTCATGACACAGTTACACATGTGGGATCGGCTTGTGTTGAACAGGGTTAGTGGCACCACGTGCCGCCGGCCTTGCATATGGAAATATGCCTAACTGATCAAAGGGAGTATGCTGCTGTGGTTGCTGCCACGGACTTGGGATCAGTGCCATTCAGGACTCAGGACACAGTTGCACATGTGGGATTGGCTTGTGTTAAACAGGGTTAGTGGCACCACGTGTTGCCGGCTTGTGTTGAACAGGGTTAGTGGCACTATGTGTTGCGGCTTGCGTTGAATTCTGCCTGAATAAGTCCACATGGTGATGACTTGTGATGCAGTGAGTTAGTGGCACCTGAAGCACTCAGCGTGTGCGCACCCTGTGATGATGCGTGGTCCGGGCGGGCCTCACTGGTAGCAATGCCTTTACATGCTTTGAAAGAATCTTCATAGCAGTCAAAATTTCCAAGTAATTCCATTTCAGTCCTCCAAGGTTTGAAGAGTTGGAGAAGAGCTAAATAGAAAAATTCTCTCTTATCTGGAGTATCACAACTTAATTTCCTGTGATTAATCAAATTTCCTTTGGCATTCTTTAAGAAACATCCATCAAATCCAATTACAGCATATTTCACTTTATTAATTTTGTCTGTAAAATTTTTTCTAAAACTATAATGTTTCAGTATTTCATATAGACATATGTTTTCCAGGTATGGACTTCTATTTGGATAGTATGCGAGGAACAGGAATTGAGTTATCTGCAACATATTGTATGTCCATATTTGTATACCACATCTTCAAAATTGCTGGATTGTAATCATTAATGTACTTTGATTCTTCTGTTGTTTTTATATTACAAGTATTTTTGGGTGATTTTCGAGTGATAGTATGCCTCACTGCTGACATAAAACTGTTCACTCTTCCTCGTGATGACTTATGGTGTACTGAGTTAGTAGTACCTGTGGTGCTCAGCGTGTGCGTACCCTGCGATGATGTGTTGTCCGGGAGGGCCTCATTCGGAGCAATGTCTTTTGTCTATTGAATTCTGCCTCAGTAAGGCGACGTGTCGATGTCTTGTGGTGCACTGAGTTAGTAGTACCTTTGGCGCTCAGCGTGTACGTACCCTGCGATGCTGCGTTGTCCGGGAGGGCCGCATTCAGACCAATGTCTTTTGTCTATTGAATTCAGCCTCAGTAAGACGACGTGTCGATGTATTGTGGTGCACTGAGTTAGTAGTACCTTTGGTGCTCAGCGTGTACGTACACTGCGATTATGCATTGTCCGGGAGGGGCTGCACTCAGACCAATGTCTTTTGTCTATTGAATTCTACCCCAGTAAGGCCACGTGGCGATGACTTATGGTGCAGTGAGTTAGTGGTGTCTGAAGTACTCAGCGTGGGCGTACCCTGCGATGATGCGTGGTCTGAGAGGGCCGTACTGGGAGCAATGTATCTTGCGTACTGCACTGCGTCATCTGCAATCGCTACTTCTTCTGAATTGTGAGGCCTGCTGTCCACAGTGTAGATCAAAGACAGTAGTCTGTACAGACATAAGTCTGCAGTGCTGTGCCGCTGGGTTCGCAGGGGACCTGTGTCGAGAAGAGCCGCGGTAATGGCGGCAGTCTCATGGCAGGGTGAGGTCCGCCGCTCTGGCACAGTCGTTGGTCTTCACAGTTCACAAATGAACCACGCCCAGAGCCCCGGCCTATTTATTCACACTCCTAGGCTGAAGTGGCATACGTCGGACCAGCCCACTCCGGTTACCCTTATGCTTACAGGAGGGGACGATACAGCTACATGACTGAGATCGTCCCTAGTGTTTGACGTAACATGGTTGGGTCCAATGTCCACAACACTACAAGCACCAGTAGTATTTGTGCACATGGAGAGGTGTGTGTTCTGCATACTAAGATGTGTCCAGCACATCACCGCTACACTTTGCATAGTGTGCATTGTTATTCATGGGTGAATTGCTTCCTTCACATATAGTTTGTTCACACCTGTCCCAATATTCAGCTATTGTGTGGCTGAGGGGCCATGCTGTTTTTGGAAAGTTCACTGTCTTGTTCTGCGCTGCCTCGGTGGTAGAGGTGTGGGGTCCTGAGGGTGGTGGTGGGTGTTGTGACGTTCTTGGGTGTCGGAGTTGCTTCATCAGTAGGTCTATGACATGTGTTGGTCTTCAGATGTGGCTCTGGGCTGGGCTCCCTTTCATACTGTATGTAGTTGTTTAATATTTAAAAAAACAAGAAGACATTAAATAATAAATAAAAGAAATACAAAAGCAATTTTTAGGATATTAAAGTTACAAAATATTACATTTGTTTTCAAAATTACTGAGATAAACATAGGTTTTATGAACATTATAATTAGAAATTAGCATTTAAAAAACCTTTGAAATTCACTGAAAAAACCATAGGTTTCAGGCACCTTATAGTTAGAAATTAGCATTTAAAAAACCATAGAAAATCACTGAAAAACCCATAGGTTTCAGGGACGTTATAATTACTTGGACATTGGACTCATATAAAACCATAGAAATTCGCCGTTATAGTTAGTTGAGCTAACTATAACTTGTGCGCCTGCAATGCACTGGTGATGACGTCACATATTACATCACTCATGACATGGTCAGTGACATCACTCATGACATCACGGATGACATCTCAAATGACATTATGATGACATCATCCGCATGATAGTCTGACACACCTCCTCACACTCTAATATAACCTTTAAAACACATACTCTAAAATACAAACTACCGTTTTCGAAACCATAGACATACCAATAGCAGATACTAGATACCCATCCTCTGATTCCTATCTATATATTGTGAGCTAGACATACACTCATACAGTCACTCAAACATGCTGTCACTCATCATTACATCAGTATAATATCCACTCATACACCTATACATACATTCACACAGTGCTACTGATCCATAGAGTTACTCACACATCTACTCAGTCATGCCTAAAATCAATCACACCCAAGTACTCACTTATGCAGATATATACACATCACCTGACTTATTTATACACACACCACCTCCCTTATTTAAATAGATGCTAGCACATACTTACTCTCTTATACAATCACTAATACAAGTACACATTCATGTATGTAGATACTCTTGCAATCAATCTCTCTCACGTATAGTCAATTATACACCCCAACACTCACATATAGTGTATAAAAACATATATAGTTACTCACATATATATAACTGAGACATCAATTCACTAATCAACACACCTGTACACACAGTCAGGTAGCCATACAGCCCCTCCAAGATGCACTTTTGAATCTATACAACCAGTGAATCAGCCATTCAGACATGTATGCACAGTCAGACATCCCCCCACCCACCCACATAGACACTCAGACACCCATACAGATACTCATACAATCAATCAATAACCCATATAGACACTGATGTAGGTACTCACCAACCCATGCACCTGCTTACACACAACTGAGAGACTAATATAGACAGTCACACAGTTTAGTCACTAACCCATGCATTCAGTAACATACGTTCAATCAGTGACTTCTACAGTCAGTCATGCATCTACTAAATAATCCATTCAGGCACTTGTAAATCCACTCATTCTTCAATACGCCTTGGTATAGATATATATGAAACATATTTAAACTTTACAGAAACACAAATTTACTGGATGATGTCATCAGTGATGTCATTTGAGATGTCATCAGTGATGTCATGAGTAGTGTCACTGACCATTTCATGAGTGATGTAATATGTGACGTCATCACCAGTGCATTGCGGGCGCGTGAGTTATAGTTAGCTCAACTAACTATAACGGGCGAAATTCTATGGTTTTATATGAGTCCAATGTCCAAGTAACTATAACGTCCCTGAAACCTATGGATTTTCAGTGAATTTCTAAGGTTTTTTAAATGCTAATTTCTAACTATAACGTGCCTGAAACCTATGCTTTTTCAGTGAATATATATATATATATATATATATATATATATATATTCACTGAAAAAACCATAGGTTTCACACATGTTATAGTTAGCTGGACATTTTACTGATAAAAAACCAATGAAATTCCCCCGTTATAGTTACTGTAGGCAACTATAACTCACGCGACCGCAATCCTCTGCTGATGCTAATACTGTATTTAGACACTTATTTGCCCATGTCTTCTTCCATTAAATTTTAGCTATACATATATTACAAATATTTTTTTTTCATAAAGACACATATGTCATCAGCAGAGGATTACGGTCGCGTGAGTTATAGTTGCCTACAGTAACTATAACGGGGGAATTTCATTGGTTTTTTATCAGTAAAATGTCCAGCTAACTATAACATGTGTGAAACCTATGGTTTTTTCAGTGAATTTGCAAGGTTTTTTAAATGCTAATTCCTAACTATAACGTGTGTGAAACCTATGGTTTTTTCAGTGAATTTGTACGGTTTTTTAAATGCTAACTTACTTTACGCCATTTGTGGCATGCGCACCCACTTAACGCAGTACCTCATCCTAATTGGGCAAGAGGCGGTGGCGTGGAACTACAAGTCCCAGCAGCAGTTGGGAAAAGCAAGTATAAAGCTCATTGGAGGATGTTTAATAAAGTTTCATTTGCCATGCAACTTAATGGAGTGAGCCTATGAATAAGGGACAATCCGAAACGCGTCAGGATAAACTCGAGGTTGGAGTGCTGATGCTGCCCTAAAGAACAGATTGCGGTCTCTCGAGTGCACCCTCAAGTGCTGAGCACTCTTATGGGAATGTTGTCGCGCCAGCTCAAGGCGTAGGAGGGCAGCACCACCCTGAGATTCCAGGGGGGCCACGGCGCGCAATTGATGTCGTTGCTGCTTGTGGGGAGACCGAATTCAAGATGGGCAGGAAATGGCACATCACGGCGCATTCAGCGCTGAAGGAACATTTACTTACCTCATCCTAATTGGGCAAGAGGCGGTGGCGTGGAACTACAAGTCCCAGCAGCAGTTGGGAAAAGCAAGTATAAAGCTCATTGGAGGATGTTTAATAATGTTTCATTTGCCATGCAACTTAATGGAGTGAGCCTATGAATAAGGGACAATCCGAAACGCGTCAGGCTAAACTCGAGGTTGGAGTGCTGATGCTGCCCTAAAGAACAGATTGCGGTCTCTCGAGTGCACCCTCAAGTGCTGAACACTCTTATGGGAAAATATATATATATATATATATATATATATATATATATATATATATATATATATATTCACTGAAAAAACCATGGGTTTCAGGGGCGTTATAGTTAGCTGGACTTTCACTCGTAAAAAACCATTGGAATTTCCCCGTTATAGTTAGTTCAGCTAACTATAACACGCGCGCCCGCAATGCACTGCTGATGACGTCACATATTACATCACTCATAACATGGTCAGTGACATCACTCATGACATCACTGATGACATCTCAAATAACATCACTGATGACATCCCTGATGACATCATCCAGTGAATGTGTGTTTTTCTGAAAATTACATATGTTTTATATATGCATATCTCAAGGTCGATGGAAGAATAAATGGGTATATAAGTGTCTAAATGGATGATTTGTTTTTGAAAAAATGATTGTATAACTGACTGATTAAGTGTATCTTAGTGAATACATGGCTTAGTGAGTAATGTGTAAATATGTAAATATCTGTATCAGTCTCTCACTTTGTGTATAAGTGGCTGCATGGGTTGGTGAGTAGCTACATGAGTGTCTATATAGGTTATTAGTTGGTTTTTTGAGTATCAGTATGAGTGTCTGAGTGTCTGTATGGTTCGGTGGGGGGTATTACGTAGTGCATAGGTGCATGAAGGAGTGACTCACTGTTTGTATGTGTTGAAGACAGCATGTGTACAGGACTGTATGGGTGGATGAGTGTGTGCATGGGTGTGTTAGTGAGTGAATGACTGTCTCAATAGTATCTTTATGAGTAACTACATATGTTTTAAACTAGTATATGTGACTATTGGTGTATATAAGTGAGTATATGTGAGAGTGAGAGATTGAAAGAGTTCCTCTATGAATAAGTAAGTGTTTCTATAAGTGATTGTTTAAAAGACTAAGAATATGTAAGTTTCTGTAGAAGTAAGTGTGGCGGTGTGTGTATAACTGTATATGCAAGTAAATGGATGTTTGATTCTTTATTAGCATGAGTGACTGTGTGTGTGAGTAACTCTATGGATGAGTGGCATTGTGTAACAGGATGTATAGGTGTATGAGTACATATGATGAGTGAGTACATGTATGAGTGACTGTATAGGACTGTTGGTGAATGAGTGGATGTGTATGTGGATCTTAGAATTACTGAATAGGTTGTTGTAACTAGTATTGGTATGTCCATTGTTTTGAAAATGTTAGTTTCTATTTTTGAATGTGTGTGTCAAAGGTTATATTAGGGGGAGAGGAGGTCTGCCACTCTATCACAAGGATGATGTCATCAGTGATGTCATCAGTGATGTCATTTGAGATGTCCTCAGTGATGTCATGAGTGATGTCACTGACCATGTCATGAGTGATGTCATATGTGACATCATCAGCAGTGCATTGCGGGCACGCGAGTTATAGTTAGCTGAACTAACTATAACGGGGGAATTTCAATGGTTTTGTACGAGTGAAAAGCCCAGCTAACTATAACGCCCCTGAAACCTATGTTTTTTTCAGTGCATTTCTAAGGTTTTTTAAATGCTAATTCCTAACTATAACGTGCCTGAAACCTATGGTTTGTTTTTTTCAGTGAATTTCAAAGGTTTTTTAAATGCTAATTTCTAACTACGCCTACAGAGATAGGACATGTGAAGAAAGAAGAAAAAACGCACAGAAAGAAAAAAAAGAAATGCAGAAAGAAGCAACAGAAGTCCTCAAAGACGTAGAAAAGTGCAGGAAGAAGGATAACGTGCAGAAAGAACAAACAGAAGAGCAGAAAGAAGCCTTGTTGCAAAATCATCCTGTACCCTCAACTTTTTCAGACGGATACTGGTGGTAACTGAGTCTGACTAACCAGTCCTAGAGCCAGTGCTATGTTAAAAGACACTCAGAATACAGTGAAAACACCTACATACACTAGGGAACACTATGCGTTGGGGTCCCCCTGTGATTAGCAAGACCTCCTCTGTAAGCCCCTAGTATTTAATAGGGCAGGGGATTAAAACTACCTCTTTAAACGCGCCACAGGGCGTGTTTGCACACGTCACCTCAGGCCCCATCCCCTCCCTAACCCCACTGTGTAAACGCGCCCTGTGGCTGTTTTACGTTGGGAGATAAAGTCCCCTTGAATCCTGAGGGTCCCTAGGGTCCAACTAGACCACTAGGTACCTCTAGTAAGCGCCACAGAGCTGCATTGCAGAGAGATGTAAAAAGGGGCACAGGCTAGACCACCTCTCTGCAACGTAGCGCAGTGGTGCTTACTGGAAGCACCTGGTGGGCTAGTTGGCCCCCAGGGTCCCTCAGGATTGAAGGGGAATTATTTCCCCAACTTAAAACGTGCCACAGGGCTTGTTTGCACACGTTAACTCAGGCCCCATCCCCTCCCTTTACCACTGTGTAAACACGCCCTGTGGCCGTTTTTAGTTGGGAGATTAAGTTCATTTGAATCCTGAGGGTCCCTAGGGTCTAACGAACCCACTAGGTACTTCCAGTAAGCGCCACAGAGCTGCGTTGCAGAGAGGTGTAAAAAGTGGCACGGCCTGGACCACCTCTCTGCAACACAGAGCAGTGGCGCTTACTGGAAGCACCTGGTGGGCTAGTTGGCCCCCAGGGTCCCTCAGGATTGAAAGGGAATTATTTCCCCAACTTAAAACGCGCCACAGGGCGTGTTTGTGCGTGTAACCTCAGGCCCCGTCCCCTCCCTTCACCACTGTGTAAACGCGCCCTGTGGCTGTTCTAAGTTGAGAGATTAAGTCCCCTTGAATCCTAAGGGTCCCTAGGGTAAACTAGTCCACTAGGTACCTCCAGTAAGCGCCACAGAGCTGCGTTGCATAGAGGTGTAAAAAGGGGCGTGGCCTCAGAACACCTGTCTGCAACGCAGCTCCCTGGCGCATACTGGAGATACATGTTGGGCTAGTTGGCCCTCCGGGACCCTCAGTATTGAAGGGGAATTAATTCCCCAACTTACAACTGGCCAGGGGGTGCGTTTGCAGAGTGCTGCAAGGAGGGGGAGTGGCCTCCGGCGCGATGCCGGTCTTTTATTTATTTTATTTTTTTAAGAAGGAGGGCTGTGTGGCCCCCCTTCTTTTTCTAATTTATTGGCCCTGGGGACCCCATCCCCCAGGGCCTGCACCTTAATTTTTTTGTTGAAAAAAATTAATTTGGCCCTCTCAAGGCCTTAATCTGCCCCGGGGACCTCAACCCCCGGGTCATGGCCTTTTTAAAAAAAAAATCTTTAGGAGGGGGGCTGTGTTGCCCCCCTCCTCAGGCCACTAATGGCCCCGGGGACCCCATCCCCCGGGGCCAGCGTTTGTTTTTTACTTTTATTTAAAAAAAATATATTTATAGAAACACCTAGGACATGCTGGACAAACCGTATGTACCTATCACCATGACGATTTGCGTGATATTCATTAAAAGGCGACTATGCATACAATGAATCCACGTGGAATGTATTTACACCGCTAGTGAAGCTCTGACGTGTCTGACGCCCTACCGTGCCTAATCCCGGCGCCCCCGCCGGTGGGTACTCTCCAAGTAGACACCCTTGTCGTTTATTTATACAAACATGGGTAGTTATTGACGGGCACATTTAAAACACACGCACACCAAGCCATTCAAAGGGGATTTCACAAAAATTCGACCAAACTATGCAAGAAACCCCCCTCACGGTTAATGAAACACACATCCACCGCCGGATGTGTAATACTTTTTATTTTACTCTCTGGAAAGGAGACAAACCCACTTGAGAGTCACAGCGTGCTCCTGGCTGAGCCCAATGCTGTGTTACACCCACCAGTGCCCGCCGAGTGCCACACACCTCTGTGTTGTATTCAACCAGCTAGTGCGTATGCTATGACACTCTCTAGCCCATGTGCACTGTAACACCACCCGGTGAATATGTCATGCCACACTTGCCTTTGCACGGGTTATATTGCCCCATCTAACGTGCCTTGCTCGATGCCTATGTTATAACGCACAGCGCTATGCCATACATATTACAATCTGGGATCCATATCTTTGTCACAGTGCATATGCAACTGATAGAGCGGGTAAAATGTTTTCTTTTTATATACCCAATCCATTTATATATGTTTATATTAAAATGATTAATGATTAATTATAATAATTAATAGTTTGATGTGAAAGAACTAAACCAACCTTATTAACAGAAAGAATACACGTGGGAATGCATCTGCATGGCTAAACTAATCAGTGAACTAAGTTGTATGCATATTAAAACTATAAATGTTGCTTGAGTAATGTTATTGTGATTTGCGCTTAAATAAACCAGCATTAACGGCTTTGGATGTTGCATATGGCTAGATAAATGCATACACATAAGGATATTAGCAAGGGAATAACACTGTTTTAATCATTTCCATGTATTAATTACGATTTTTGTGTTTCTTTGCTTAAGTTGACTATTCTGGCCTACCAAAAGATGGCCGCCGACTGAAACCTAACTAAAGTACATTACTTCATCATTTGAACAATGGAGAAAGGCGCCTGCACTGACTTTGTTCGTGTCCCTTGTGTGACCTGTCAGACCATGCCCATGAAGACTACCCTGGGCGAGGTGCCAATGCCCCTGAACGTGAAGAAAATGTTACAATTGGGAATATGAACTGTCGAACCCAACCTGGTTTCAACGAACTGATACATTTAGGACCACGGATCATTTGTTCCCATACATTTGCTTTGAGACTTTTCCCGCATTTGAAAATGTTTCCTGATGTGCCGAGATGTATTTGAATTTAGCCAATCATATTCTTGTGACATGAGAAATGTAACATTTGATATGTAAATTTTAGTTTAAATATTAGTAGACTAGAGAGGGGTAGAGCAGCTGCTTACGGACAACCGATGATCAGAGATCCTTATGCTGACGGAGAGGACGGTGACTTTATATGATAAACAAGAACTCTGACGAATTTACTGAGGACCAGTTCTGACTTAGAAAACGACAATTAGCCAGAATAGGTAAATATGACAAAAGATGATATTGCATTTATTAAGATTTAACCTGCATTTGAATTAGATAAAAGAAAATCATTATTTGAATTAATGTGTCGGGTGATTATTTCATTGAAATGTTTATTGATTAGTTTGAGAGTTAAAGTATCATTGAACTAAATAACAACTAAATGATTCGATCGACCTATTGATGGAGGAATCGTTAGGGTGATTCAGGAGAAGTGGTTTTCCTCTATCACAGAAAGCAGTTTGGTTCGGTACTGATGTCCCTTTATAGGCACGGATAGTTTGAAAGAATGAATGTTGGTGTTATGGGCCCCACCAGCGTATGATGTGTGTGTGTGCGTGTGACTGAGAAATCATTCTGTCCGTGGAAGTAAGGGGAAATTGAGTAACCCGAACTGCACCAGTATTTCTGGTAGCTAGAGATGGTTTTTATTGTTTTGGTTTAATGATTTTGCATGTATATAGCTTATCGATTATTGATTGGTATTGATATATGTACTAACACTATATGTTGAAGTCGTATTGAGTTTTATGTTGTCTGTACGGCTTCTGGGATGTAGGAAGTCTGGAATTGGTAACAGTTCCGTAGCAGAGCAGAGGTAAGCGCTGCTCTCTGGAAAGACGGGATTGTGGTTGCCCGTAGGTACACGGGAGAAACGTGTGACAATTGAAGTTGCACGACACATTGTCTGGGTTCGATTCGGTAGCATCGCCGAGTGTTACCATTAGTGATATTTTCTGTGTGAGAGAAGTGTGAATGATAGCAAAGGGTTACCTGTGAAATTTTGGTCTTAGGTACCAGGAAACCAATTGGCATACCGAAAACGCTTATCGCTGAAAAGGTAGCAGGTGTTCTCTGAGCTTGTTAGAAGGACAAAGTAGAGGTAAGCGCTGCTTTGTTAACGTATGTTATAATTCTGTAGTAGGACAGACGGTTCGCTGTTCTCGGGAAAGACAGGATTCTGTGTGAATGTACTACATTTTCCGTGTGAAAGAGCGTGAATGAAATAGCATTCAGGTTAATTGTGAAACTCTGGTTTTATTTCTCAGGAGCATTGTGTTTCCAACTATGGGGCCGATTCCGATCCTGGAAAAACCGGGTACGAACCGTCTGTCGGAGCGTTTTCTCGGTCCGACTCGTACCTGGTAAAAACACCATACAAACTTGCAAGTACGATTCTTACGAAAACACCATTTCCGTACGAGTCGGAAAAAACACCGACCGACAGCAAAATCCATACGAATGTGATCCGGGACACCGCGGACGTGACGTCCGGACGGAGTTAGGCATGTTTTTACGTCCCAGAAAGTACGATTCGCACCGACAGCAGTCCGGACGGCAATATTTTTACGGCACCCAAAAAGTGCCGGAAAAGCGAAGGACACCGCGATGCGAGCAGAATAGGGGGCCTGGTACGCGCCGTCTCCCCCCCAGCCCCCCGTATGTATGCACCGTCCCCCCCAGCCCCCCGTATGTATGCGCCGTACCCCCAGCCCCCCCGCGGATGTACGACACGTACCCCCACCTGTGTATGTACGACACGTACCCCCACCCGTGTATGTACGACACGTACCCCCACCCGTGTATGTACGACATGTACCCCCACCCATGTATGTATGACACGTACCCCCACCCGTGTATGTACGGCACGTACCCCCACCCGTGTATGTAGGACACGTACCCCCACCCGTGTATGTACGGCACATACCCCCACCCGTGTATGTACGACACGTACCCCCACCCCCGTAGGTACGGTGCGGACCCCCAGTGCTACGCGCTGGGGGTCCGCACCATACCTACACGGGTAGAGGAACGGAAAATAAGTTTGAGAGTGAAAATTCGAGGGAGTTAGCAAAAACCACATTAGAACTAACAGAGAAGATAAGAGAATTGACTAAAAATCTAGAAGCAGTTACAGTCCCCGTAACCATAGGTCCAGTTATGCCCATTTTTGAGAAGCAGAAAGAAAGCGAGCATGGTCTAACGGTTCCGTATGTGAGCAATAGACAAGCGGAACAAACCCTAATGAGAGCAAAAGAGAATCCTTGGAGACACACCCTGAGTGAAGGTGAACTACATGTGTCAAATAACCCGTTTTATAATCCTGATACTGTAGAAAGAAGCAGAATGGTAGGGGGACCAATATTAGAACCACAGAGAATGACAGAACCAGGGAATGTAGAAAAATCAGTAGGTATAACTACAGACGAATTGAGTGAATGGCTGAAGGGCTTGCAAGGTAATGAGAAGGAATCCCAAACCATTGATGTGGCAAAATTACGCATGGTGTTAGAAGAATTAATAGTAGGGACTATCCCCACAGAGAAGCTGAAAAATTACCAGGATGAGGAACTGTTATTCCTATGTAAGAGGCTAGCAGAAATAGCAAGTGAAATGGGAATTGACATGGACAAGGTAAAAGCTTTACAGAAGCCTTACCGAGTGGATTTCACGGAAAAGGATATTGAAAATCTGAACACTGCAGGACGAATAGGGCAGATTAAGGACATAATCACAGTGTTGAGGAAATGGGGAGATGTGGACAAATGGAAAAGCAGGTGGTATAGGAAACGGGATGATACCTCAGACAGAACTTTTCCAGCATTTCCTGTGAGAAAAAAGGGAAGTTAGCGACAGAATTTCCCATGAGAGAGATTCCAGGAGGGGGATATGTGCATGTCCCATGGACAAGACAGGACATTTTGTCATTTACAAATAACTTCCCTCAATTGCGAGAAAAGCCCGTCGAGTGGTACAGACAGGTAGACAGATTTGTTAAGTTGTCAAAAGTACTGTGGATTGATCTAAATAGCTCATTTATATAATAGTGCCAGCAGACTTATGGGCAGAATGCAAAATAGTCATAGATTGGCCAACTAAAGAATACCCGAGAGATCCCAAAACAGGAGCACCAGACCCTGAGGTAATGAAGAAATATGAACAAGTTATGGTATTCTTGAAAAACAAAGTGCCTCCCAAAGAAACAGATTGGGTTAAAATAGATCGAACACATCAGGAAGCGAAAGAATCAGTTCACGCTTACTTTGAAAGGCTAATATTAGCTTTCAAACAGTTTAGTGGAGATGACAATCTGGGAGAAAAGGATCTAAGTCATTTTGTATACAGATTTGTGTATGGTTTGCGTCCCGAAATTGGAGAAATGATCAAGCAGCACACCGTAGACTGGCAAAGCAAGAAAATAGATGAGATCCTAAGACATGCTAAATACTTTAGTGATGAGATTGAGGCAAAGCAGCGAAAACTAAAAGAAAAGGCAATGTGGGCTCAAGTGAAAGTCGCAGAAAGACAGGAACCTCAGCTGGTCGAACAAGCCAATAACTCAGGCATCAAACCGAGATTTGGCCCAGGGAAAGGGAAGGGTAATATAGAAGAAGCTAAAAAGAAGTTTCCATGCCACAATTGTGGAAGGTTGGGGCATTGGAAATCCGAGTGTAAATATCCACCAAGTACTAATAATGAAAATCCATCATTGAATCCACAGGTGCAGTGTGAGGTTGTTAATCCACAGAATCAGGTGCCAAAACCGCCATTACCGCAAAGCAGGAACACCCAAAGATATAGCAAGGAAGTGGGATTCTACAATGAAGAACAGGTAAACAAACCGCAATGCGCGAGCGCTGTGTCACAATATTGGTTGCGAAATGACGAGAGTGAGTCAGAGGAGAATTATTGACGGTGCCGAAGAGAGGAAGAAGAGTGCGTACTTGGCGCAACTCTAGAAATAGATCAGACAGGACCATTTGTTGATGGGAAAGTCAATGATGAAAACATTACTTTTCTAGTAGACACTGGAGCTACGCGATCTACTGTCAGGTCAGCAGATGTGAAAAATCTTCCTCTCTCGGATGAAACAATCCAAGTAGTTGGTGTGTCAAACACCCAGATTAGAACCTACCTTACCGAACCGGTAAAGGTTAAAATAGGGAAATTCACAGACATGCACCGATTTGTGGTGTGCGATACTAGTCCTGTGAATTTGTTAGGAAGGGATCTTCTGTGCAAGATGAATTGCACTATATTCTGTACTCCAGATGGAATAGCCTTTGAGACACCAGATGAGGATGTACTGTATAAAATGACAATAGCTAACCAAGAAAACGGAATTACAGGAACCTATGCAGTATTTAACCCAGATGAATTACCCAAAGAATTGAAGCAGTCACTGAAGGCAGGAGTCTGGGATTTTACTGGAGAAGATGTAGGCCTTTTGAGAAATATAGATCCACTAAAGATTATACTAAAAGAAGGAGTAGTTTATCCAAACATTCCCCAATATAGACTGACACCTGAAATAATTGAAGGAGTGACACTTTTAAAAATGATTCAACAAGGGGTGTTGAGGGAAATAATGAGTAGTCGATGTAACTCACCTATAATGGGACTGAAAAAGCCCAATGGGAAGTTCAGGATTGTGCAGGATTTGAGAAGGATTAACAAGATCGTTGTGTCATGTTGTCCCATTGTTCCAAATCCATCAGTGATTTTTTATCAGATTCCCCATGATGCAGAATGGTAAACAGTAATTGATTATTTTGGCATGGTGCCGAATCCCACAGGGGTACACAGAGAGCCCCTCCATTTTCAATCAGTTGCTAAAGAAATCTCTGTAAAGTCTAATCATGCCTGAAAATTCAGTTCTGGTCCAGTATATTGACGACCTATTGGTGGCGTCAAAAACACGCGAAGCTTGTGAAACGGACACAATAGCTTTGCTGAATCATTTGGCAGATGCAATTCTGTAAGAAAGAAGTACAATATTTGGGACATACCATTGAAAAAGGGCTGAGAAAGGTAACCATAGACAGGATCAGAATTATTAGAGGAATGAGAGCCCCAATGACCCAAAGAGAGGTGAGAATGTTCCTAGGGATGGTTGGCTACTGTCGTCAGTGGATAAGTAACTTTTCCCTGATTGCCAAACCATTGGTAAAATTGACGAAAAGTGAGGTTAAAGACCCCCTTGAATTAAACAAAGAAGAATTGGCAGCATTCAGACAGTTAAAAAACAGCCTTTGCGAAGCCCCAGCTCTGGGGATGCCAGACTACGAGAAGGAATTTGAATTATACTGCAGTGAGAGAAATGGATGTGCACTCTCAGTGTTAATACAGAAACATGGAAGGCAAAGGAGACCAGTTGCATATTTTTCGTCAATGTTAGATCCAGTGGCGGTAGGTCTGCCAGGATGTCTGAAAGCAGTAGCTGCTACATGCCGAAGCCTAGAGCAGAGTGAAGGAATTGTGATGGGGTATCCAGTAAGAGTGTTTGTACCTCATAATGTGGCGATCCTTTTAACAAGGAGCCAAACACAGTTCATGTCACATAGTCGGCTGACTAAGTATGAGAAGGTCATTCTAGGTGCAACCAATGTGAGTCTGGAAAGATGTGTGAATGTGAATCCAGCTACACTTTTGCCTGATGCAGAAAGAGTGGAGGTAAGAGATGATGTTGATCATGATTGCTTGGATGTGCTTGACTTTTGCACAAAACCTTGACCAGACATAAGAGATTTACCATTGCCAGAAAGTGATTATGTGTTGTTTGTGGATGGGTCGTGCTTGAGAACAGACAAAGGATTTTTGAGTGCGGCCTATGCTATATGTACAGTTGCTGCAGTCATAGAAGCATCACACTTGAAAGGAGTTAAATCCGCTCAAGTAGCAGAACTAGTGGCATTGACAAGGGCATGCAAAATTGGGAAGAATGTGAGAGTGACTGTGATAACAGACAGCCAGTATGGCTTTGGAGTTGTCCACGATTTTGGCCAACTTTGGCTGCAGAGAGGTTTCCTGACCTCAAGTGGAACTCCTATAAAGAATGCAGAAGTGGTGGGAAAATTGCTTGAAGCAATACAGTTGCCAAAGGAACTGTCAGTGGTAAAATGTGCTGCTCATAGTCAAGGTAGTGATTATATCACTACTGGGAATCGATATGCCAATGACATGGCTCAGTACTGTGCCCGAAATCAGTATTCAATCAATAGGGCAAAGGAGAAGGAGATGTTTTCTTGCTCCATAATGTTTACTAACGTTGTGGGAACATGGGAAGAAGTGAGGCAGTTGCAGGATGAAGCAGGAGATGAAGAAATGAAGCAGTGGGTAAAAGCAGGTTGTGCACCAAGGGAAAAAGATCATGTGTGGGTATATCGGGATGGAAGACCAGTAATGCCTGATAGCATGATGTCAACCATGGCACGGATGTTTCATGGCCAAGGACATCTAGGAAGAGATGCCATGATAAGGGCTTTTAAGCAGACCTGGTACAATGCAAAATTCTGGTTGATAGCAGAGAGTCTCTGTCAAAGATGCCTAATATGTCAGCAGTACACTCCTGGAAGGAAAACAGGGGTGAGCCTAGGCACAATAGGTCGAGAGGGAGGACCCTTAACCAGAATGCAAATAGATTTCATTGAAATGCCCCCTTATAACAAGTTGAGGTATGTTCTGGTGGTAGTTTGTCTGTTCTCCAGGTGGGTGGAGGCATACCCAACAAGAAGAAATGATGGAATCACAGTGGCTAAGCTCTTGTTGAGGGAATTCATCCCAAGATTCGGGTTCCCAGTGACCATAGAATCAGACAGAGGAAGACACTTTTACAATGAGATCATGGCATTGATTTGTGAAGCATTGGGTGTACAACAAAAACTACATTGTGCCTATCGACCAGAGGCTTCTGGTGTGGTTGAACAAATGAATGGTACGATCAAAAACAGCAGAGGGAAAAAGTGTTTACCCACAGGAATGAAATGGCCTGATGTCTTGCCTCTACTCTTGATGACAATCAGATCTACTCCAGACAGAACTACAGGTTTAAGTCCCCACGAAATTATCATGGGACGAGCCATGAGACACGTATTTGTTCCAGTCAACAAATTGATGACAATAACTGATGACATGATTTTGGATTACTGTAAAGGCCTGGCTGACGCAGTCCATTCTGTGTTTCACCAGGTTGGAGCGGACGCCACCACCCTTGAGAGAAAACCAGCCCATGACCTGAGCCCAGGTGACTGGGTGAGAATAAAAGTCCACAGAAGAAGGAATTACTTGGTTCCAAGGTGGGGAAGGCCAAGGCAAGTTATCTTGACCAAAACAACTGCTGTGAAGTGTGCTGGATGGAAAAATTGGATACATGCAAGTCACACTTTGAGAGTTCCAAATCCAACAGATAGCATTGGAACGGAATATTTCGATGATTCGGAATCAAGTGATGACTCAGACAACGAGAATACAAAGACAAAAGAAAAGGGGGGAAAAGGAGCCAAGACTAGTTCCAACTCCAAGAGAAGAAATTCTGAGGAAGAGATTGCAGATTTCAGATGGTTCAGATTCTAGAGACGAGCAAAACGCCAGTGGCGAGCACAGAAAGAAGAAGAGTAAAGAAAAGAATGTCCCGTCAGAAGTAACATTTACACCAGACGGAAGAGTAGAAGAAGTTCCACCTGAGAAAATTCTGGAAGAAGAAGAAGGGACAGAAATAGAGAGAGGGACAGATTTCTGCGGAAGACCCCTGAGGAGGTGTAGGGACATCCAACACTGAGTTAGGTGAAGGGACAATCAGCAAACAGAAAGATTGCGTGTCGTAGACCCGAGGAGGGACAGAAGTAGGGCCAACACAAGAGGTGGAGAAAGTAGCTGGTGGAAAAGAAAAGTCAAATGAGACAGAATCTGAAGACAGTGAACCAGAAGGTCGAGTTCTGAGAAAGAGAACTTGGATCAAAGAGAGAAACAGTAGAGAACGCAAAACAAGAAGAAATGCTAAAGGAGACCTTTGGCCAAACAAAATAAAGAGACTGAGATATCGATTGACACGAGTCAAACCCTCAAACGCTGAACAAGTGAATGAAGTAACAAGTCAGCACAGAGAAAAAGAGGGAGAGACAGAAGTGTCTGAAGGAAACAAACGGTCGAGAAAACCAAACCAGAAGTATAGGTCACCTGAATGGATGTACGTGGCACTGCCTGAACAAGGAGAAGAGGTAGATAGTCAAGGAAATCCAGAGGAGACTTTACTGAAAGTGGTGGAGGAAGAAGAAACAGCGGAAATCCTGAGAGTTATCCTATCCGATATCAGGGAAGAAGCAGAAGATCAGGAAAATCTGTATGTGGATGATGAGAAGGAAGTGAAAAACGATGAGAGGCCAAGCTGAGTGATTTCAAGAAAGTCCTTGTAGAAAATATAAAAGATTGAATAAGAAATTAAAGAATTTGGATAACCTGATAAGGGCCTCGCTCTTGCAGGAAAAATACAAGAAGTGGAGTAGAAGAGGCTAAGTCAAAAGACACGGTCAATTTTAACAAGATGGCTAACATAGATGATAACAAGAGTAGATGTACCTTTATGAGAAGATGGTGCAAGACGTGTTGTTGTTGTACAGAACTATTAATGCTTCTTTGGAGCGTACTCGCTCTTTTGATCTCTTTCAAAGTAACTTTAGATACACTAGAAGGGCATACAGAGAATATGACTAATGTAGTGAAGAATTCACAAAAGGTAGTTCCAATTAAAACAAGTACTGAACATATACATAAGGATAGATCTATAACTGATTTTTCTAGCAATGTTTTTTCAAAATTATTGTATGAATACGTAAAATTAATGGACGTAAGGGATTGCTACGTATGTATGCAGTTACCTGCCTCTGTTTCAGAAGGAGTGACTTATCATCACCTTCCAGCAACTTATGGAATAACATGTAGCGTTTTATCTAGTAGGGCAAATACTGAAATGGTTGCTATGCGTGCTATGATTATTCAAAATCGACTTGCCCTTGATATCTTATTGGCAAAAGAGGGTGGAGTCTGTGGAATGCTGAAAGTTCAACATTGTTGCACTTACATTCCTGATGAAAGCAAAGATCTAAAAGTATATATTAAAAATATTACAGAACTGCATGATGAAATAGTACCACTGGAGGTTCAAAGTATCTGGACTAAAATTAGTAATAAGATGGCTGCTATTAAGACTTTCTTAGGTAAATTAGGTAGTACTATAGTAGGGAAAATATTATTTCCATTAACGTGTGTGATTTTCCTATTATTAATACTTAGATTAGGATGTATGTGTTGCAGACACAGAAGAAATAAAAAGAAAATTAGACGAGAAATTATCAAAAAGAAGGAAAAGAAACAAGAAAGAGATTTTAACGAGATAGAATTGGAAGAATGGAAGGAGAGTATGTATGACAAAACAAAAAGAGAAGATGAAGGAGAAACAGAATTTTAATTGAGCAAGAAAACATTTCGAATTTCCATAAAAAGGGAAAAATAAATTTTTGTGGGTTTTGTTTGTGGTGATAAAATCACCAAAGGGGGGATTGATGGAGTAGGTAAAATGATTTCTTTTTATATACCCAATCCATTTATATATGTTTATATTAAAATGATTAATGATTAATTATAATAATTAATAGTTTGATGTGAAAGAACTAAACCAACCTTATTAACAGAAAGAATACACGTGGGAATGCATCTGCATGGCTAAAATAATAGGTGAACTAAGTCGTATGCATATTAAAACGATAAATGTTGCTTGAGTAATGTTATTGTGATTTGTGCTTAAATAAACCAGCATTAACGGCTTTGGATGTTGCATATGGCTAGATAAATGCATACACATAAGGGTATTAGCAAGGGAATAACACTGTTTTAATCATTTCCATGTATTAATTACGTTTTTTGTGTTTCTTTGCTTAAGTTGACTATTCTGGCCTACCAAAAGATGGCCGCTGACTGAAACCTAACTAAAGTACATTACTTCATCATTTGAACAATGGAGAAAGGCGCCTGCACTGACTTCGTTCGTGTCCCTTGTGTGACCTGTCAGACCATGCCCATGAAGACTACCCTGGGCGAGGTGCCAATGCCCCTGAACGTAAAAAAAATGTTACAATTGAGAATATGAACTGTCGAACCCAACCTGGTTTCAACGAACTGATACATTTAGGACCACAGATCATTCTTTCCCATACATTTGCTTTGAGACTTTTCCCGCATGGGAAAATTTGAAAATGTTTCCTTATGTGCCGAGATGTATTTAAATTTAGCCAATCATATTCCTGTGAAATGAGAAATGAAACATTTGATATGTAAATTTTAGTATAAATATTAGTAGACTAGAGAGGGGTAGAGCAGCTGCTTACGGAGAACCGATGATCAGAGATCCTTATGCTGACGGAGAGGACGGTGACTTTATATGATAAACAAGAACTCTGACGAATTTACTGAGGACCAGTTCTGACTTAGAAAACGACAATTAGCCAGAATAGGTAAATATGACAAAAGATGATATTGCATTTATTAAGATTTAACCTGCATTTAAATTAGATAAAAGAAAATCATTATTTGAATTAATGTGTCGGGTGATTATTTCATTGAAATGTTTATTGATTAGTTTGAGAGTTAAAGTATCATTGAACTAAATACCAACTATATGATTCGATCGACCTATTGATGGAGGAATCGTTAGGGTGATTCAGGAAAAGTGGTTTTCCTCTATCAAAGAAAGCAGTTTGGTTCGGAACTGATGTCCCTTTATAGGCACGGATAGTTTGAAAGAATGAATGTTGGTGTTATGGGCCCCACCAGCGTATGATGTGTGTGTGTGCGTGTGACTGAGAAATCATTCTGTCCGTGGAAGTAAGGGGAAATTGAGTAACCCGAACTGCACCACAACGTTACACTCCCCAGCACATATTTTATATTACAACTTTAGAGACTAGTTAGGTTACACAACACTGCCCTGTGCATATTACATTCCAAGGCGCATATCGCATAGCACGCGCTAGTGCCTGTGCTATCTCATGCTCTCCAATGAATCTGTCATTGCGCACAATGTATTGCATATTATATTTCACGCCCCGGTTCATCTTATATCACACTTTTTGGTGCATAGTTTATACCATATACTATATCTAGTGTCAGGTGGTGTTTCTGCCAAGTGAGCCCGGAGTCACAGTCACAAACGTCCTCTTCTTCCTGAATAAAAGTGAGATTATGCTGCATATTTTAAGTAGTTCACACAGACACACATTTTAAAAACAATAAAGTTCCTAATACCCACCTTCTCTGAACAGTTAGCTTGCTGCCCCATCCACCTCCTCCCTATCCTCTGTTGTCTGAATCCATGGACTAGCCTCCTCCCTCCTGCCATGCATGGTCTGATGTGCTGCCACTGCCCTCTATTTAGCATGATGTACCAGTCCACTCCTCCTGCCCTCCATTGCCCAATTCTATGGCCCATCAATGACCTCCTGCTTAGCCTCTGTGCTTAGCTTGCTGCCCCTATTCTCCTTCCCCCTTGCCCTCCGATGTCTTTGTGCATGCCCCTGTTCCATCCTTTTTGCCCACCATGTTCCATGGACCTGCCACTCCTATCTATTCTGAGTGTTCTGTTAAGCTGCCACTCCCCTCCCACCTGCCTAGCATTGTCAGATGACTGTAACCTGTCCCTGTCACCTCCACCCTGCCTGCCCACATGCCATGCCCCTATCCCCTTCCTCCTGTTTTCCATGGTCCATTTTACTGCCACACCCTTCTGCCTTCCCTGGTCTGTTGTGCTGCAACTGCTCCTCCTGCCTGCCCCACGTGGTCTGTTGCGGGGCCCCTTCCCCTGAACTCTTTTGTCTGTGCCCAGGTCCTGACCCTCCCTTCTATCCTCCATGGTCCTTTGTGCATGCCCCTGCACCCTCCTTCTTGCCCATCATAGCCATTGTGCTGCCACTAACCCTCCCGCTTGCCATGCATGGTCTTCTGTGCTACCATGGCCCCTCCCACCTTCCCTTTGTGGTCAGCTAGCTGCCCCTGACCCCCTCCCACCTTCCCTCCATGGTCTGTGTGTATGCCATCATAGTCTCATTGTTGCTCTCCATGGTGTGTCTTGTTTCTAGTGCCCATCCTGCCTGACCTCCATGTTCATCTTGCTGCTCCTGCCCTGCCCCCATGCCCCCAGCCCTCTGTTTCCATGTGCAGATCCCTATTCCCTCCCTCCTGTCTTGTCTGTACCATTGTAATGCCCCTGATCTGTCCCACCTGCCCTTTATGGTCTGTTATGCTGCAGCTTTCTCTCCTGTCTGCACATTATAGTCAGCTAGCTACCATTGCCTCTTTCCCCTCTGTTCTCTGTTGTCCATGTGCATGGTCCTGTCCCCTCCCTATTGCTTTCTATGGATTGTTGTGCTGCACTCCCGTCCCGCATGCCCTGTGTGCTGTATTGTGCTGCTGCAAACCCTGATGCCTGCCCTGTAGGGTCAGTTTGGTGCACCTCTCCATGTCCCTCCTGTCCTCTGTTATCCGAGTCCATGTCCCTACCCCAATTCATCCTGCCTACCATGATCCAATGTACCATACTTGCGAACATTTTGAACTTGGTAAGAGGGAGATTTTGAAAAAAAACTGGGGTATTGATTTTCCCCTTTGAGTTACATTGAAAAAGAGGAGATTGTAGACAGGAGACAGATCAAATAAAGCCCATTTGAGCTTAAAAACATTGGACGTTTCCTGGCTGAAACGGGTCTGTTGGCATGTATGGTTGTACTACCACTGCCTCTTCCTTCTGCCCACAATGGTCTATTATATTGCCAAAGCCTCCCTTGCCAGTCCTGTATTGTTGGTTTGTTGCCCCTGCCCCCCTTTCCACTGCCCTCCATAGTCTGTTGTGCTGCCACTGCCCTTCCTGCCTGCCCAGTGTGGTCAAATTGTTGCCTCTGCACTCTCCTACCTGCCTTCAATTTTCAGAGTCCGTGCCCCTGGCCTCTGCCTCTCAACAGTATCCCAATGAGCAACTAGATTGCTAACATTCTATATTTATTACAAAAGTGTGGAACGTCTGACGTCATCTTGATGTAATCAAAACTGTAATACCTAGAGCATTTCCTTTAGAAATTACATATATGAGAGGGTCTTATTTGCATCAAAATTATGGTTAGTGCTCTAAAAAACTAAAATGAGGACATATTTTCTGAGTTTTCAAATAGCGACAAAGAACTTTTAAATTATTTGTAATCTTTATGATTTTTTATCCAGTTGACCACTTGATTAAATGTTGCACTTAGGGGAGAGGATGTGGTGTTACTTCCAGAGCTGCAGACTTTGCAACTGGGGAACCAGGTTGGAGTTTCTGCTTCAGCTCAACATTCTGTGATTCTGGTCAAATCACTTAATCTCCCCATGTCTACAACCAAAATGAATTTGAACTTGTGTGATGTAACCAATGCTCATGTAAAGCACTCCATTACCTGACAAGTCTGAACTATATAAAACTGCAAATACACAAGAAATAAGTGTTTTGCACACTTCTGTCATTGGGCTACATGTGGGCTACATCTGGTTGATATTTGTGCTGCATTTGGGCTCTTTTGTCTCTGGTGGCCATCTTTGGAGATTTATTTGTTATGAAGTTTCCTAGTTTACTCATTTACTGCAGTCTCCTCAGTACGAGTTTTTACTTTGGTTCCATCAAGAAGGCATTCAGATGTGTCACACATTTGCCATAAATTCTGAATGTTAGCACTCTAGTTGCTCATTAGATCACTGTAGTAAAGCTACTGCTCACCAGGGAAGTCTGCTGCTGGTATTCAAAGTGCATGTTTCAGTCTGCATGTCAGAATTTTTGTATGAAATAGAAGAGGATTTGAGAAGTCAAAATGTGCCCTAATTTTTCTTTCTGCAGCCCTAATCATAATTTCTATGGCAAAATGAACCCCCTCATTGTGTTCCTTTTTAAATTAAATGTTTTAAGTGTTACCAGTTTATTCCAATCAATATGGCTTCAGGCATGCCATACTTTTGTCATAAGTAAGACTGTTAGCGCTCTAGTTGTTTGTTAGAACACTCTGGGACATTCTGTGATTGGGCTATACTTGGGCTACATCTAGGTGATATTTGGGCTACATTTGGGCTCTTTTGTCTCTAGTGGCCATTTTGGGAGACTTATTTGTTATGAAGTTTCCTAATTTCCTCATTTACTACAGTCTCCGAAGTAGGAAACACTTTCAGTGTTTTACTTTGATTCCATCCAGAAGGCATTCAGAT
Organism: Triturus cristatus; assembly: GCF_964204655.1. Lineage (NCBI taxonomy): Eukaryota > Metazoa > Chordata > Amphibia > Caudata > Salamandridae > Triturus > Triturus cristatus. The sequence continues at coordinate 755,103,069 of NC_140580.1, forward strand.
GTGTCACACATTTGCCATAAATTCAGAATGTTAGCACTCTAGTTGCTTATTAGATCACTGTAGTAAAGCTACTGCTCACCAGGGAAGTCTGCTGCTGGTATTGAAAGTGCATGTTTCAGTCTGCATGTCAGAATTTTTTAATGAAATAGAAGAGGATTTTAGAAGTCACTCAAAAAGTGCCCTAATTATTCTTTCTGTAGCACTAATCATACTTCTTTGGCAAAATGAACCCCCTCATTTTGTTCCTTTTTAATTTAAATATTTTAAGAGTTACCACTTTATTCCAATCAAGATGGCTTCAGGTGCGCAATACGTTTGTCATAAGTAGGACTGTTAGCGCTCTAGTTGTTCTTTAGAACACTCTGGGAAGCTGCAGTAGAACACAAAGGAATCAACTGACAGTCTCTGCCCTTGTTGGATGTACATGTTTTACTGAGAATGTCAGACTTCATTCTCACATGACTGAGAAAGATAATGTGAATTTGCAGAAAATATGCTCTCAGTTTATCTTATAAATCACCTTCCAAACCTCTGTGGGAAAAGCATGAGAAAATAGTTTTCTCTCAAACATGGTTGTTGATATCACAGCAGAAGGCTTTTTCACATGGTAAAATCACCTTAGAACACACCACAATTCCTAAAATGAGTATGGTACCATCAACAAATGATTTATAATGTAACTAAAGTCTTAATACCTTTCATTAACTGCAATGCTTTTTAATGAGGTGCTATCATGTATATTGGCTGCCAACACTTCTTGGATGAAGTACTGACAGCCAATTAGGGGTGGGCGGAATTCGCGCAATAGCGTTACGCAAATCTCCGCGAAACGGTAAAAAATCTCCGCGAACATGCAGAAATTCCGCGAACACGCGTAATTGCTTGTTCGCAATCTTTTTTCCTGTTCACAATCGCTGTTTGCGTGCTCAGGGAGAAATATCTCGCGAACACGCATTTTGAGAACGCGAACAAGCAAACAATTTTGCGAGGTCGAGGAAAGCACAATTTTGGGCAATTTTGCGTTCTCCGCGGAACGCGAAATTACCCAAATTCCGCAAATTCCGCGAGCGGAACAGAATTTGCCGCCCAGGCCTACAGCCAATCAGATCTCACGATGAGATGTGTGGTTAGGCTCCGCCCAGATATATATATCTTTTTAACTCTAATTTTCTCAGGAATTACTGAACGGATTTCCACCATTTAAGCAAAAGGCACGAGTCTGAACTGAGGACTACCACTTTGCCAAATTTAGCTGCGTCAACAGGTCCTACGAGAAAATGCATTTTGGGACTCCCCTTTTTTCTAGGCCCCCGCTTGACGAATCACCATGAAATTTTCAGGACAGGAGCGGACCGAAGCTGGCCAAAAGTTTAGAAAATTTTGCGAAGATTCGTCATTCCAAATAGAATGTTGCGGATTTCCTATGGAAAATAGTTCCTAACTATAACTACCTACTGGTGACTGCCGGTAGGTTATATATATATATATATTCACTGAAAAAACCATAGGTTTCACACATGTTATAGTTAGCTGGACATTTTACTGATAAAAAACCAATGAAATTCTCCTGTTATAGTTACTGTAGGCAACTATAACTCACGCTACCATAATCCTCTGCTGATGCTAATACTGTATTTAGACACTTATTTGCCCATGTCTTCTTCCATTAAATTTTAGCTATACATATATTACAAATATTTTTTTTTCATAAAGACACATATGTCATCAGCAGAGGATTACGGTCGCGTGAGTTATAGTTGCCTACAGTAACTATAACAGGAGAATTTCATTGGTTTTTTATCAGTAAAATGTCCAGCTAACTATAACATGTGTGAAACCTATGGTTTTTTCAGTGAATTTGCAAGGTTTTTTAAATGCTAATTCCTAACTATAACGTGTGTGAAACCTATGGTTTTTTCAGTGAATTTGTACGGTTTTTTAAATGCTAAGTTACTTTACGCCATTTGTGGCGTGCGCGCCCACTTAACGCAGTTCGTTCGGTGCGCGCACGGTGCGCTTCGCGCACCGCGTGCCCACGTTACGCTAGATGGGCCATGAACGCACGATGCGCTTCGCGCACCGTGCGCACATGGAGGTCATATGATGAGCATCGTTGTGACAGGTAAAATATATGTTTTGTTTATCTCTGATGAGCCATGCACATAAGGTGCCCTTCGGGCACCTTTTGCACACGGGGTGGGGAGAATGTGGATATTTTTTTTTTTTATTATTATTTCTTACCGTACGCGTACGGTAAGCGTAATCGGCGAAATTTTCGAAAAAATTAAAATTGCCTTTTTTCACGTGGGGGATCGTTGGGGACTCCCTCGACATGGCTAGGTGCTTGGGAGCTGTGTAAACAGCCCCTTTACATGATTTGCACTTTGTTTTTCAACCCCCTGTCAGAGTGCGAGAGAGAAAATGGCGGCCGCCGCTTCCTGGTTTCGACCGATTCGAATGTTTACTAAGATCTAAGGGCCAATCAGAATCTCGCTCGCGCACGCCACCGTACGCGTACGGTAAGCGCACCGTAAGCGCACCGTAAGCTGGCTCAGATATATATATTGATTTAAAGGCTATTTTCTCAGAATCTACCGAACAGATTTACACCAAACCTACAAAAGGCACTTCCTTGACCTGAGGACTACCTCTCTGCCAAATTTCAAGTAATTCTGTTCAGCCGTTCGGGCTGTAGCTGTGTCTAAAGGTCCTATGGAAAAATGCATGGGAAAAACGCGTTTTGGGACCCCCCTTTTATCTCAGCCCCCGCTTGACGAATCCCCCCGAGACTTTCAGGGTAGGAGCGGAGCGTAGCGCCCCACCTATTTTGAAAAATTCGCGAGGATTCGTCAACCGGCGCCAAAGTTATTCAAAATAGAATGTTGCGGATTTCCTATGGAAACGTGGTCCTAACTATAACTACCTACTGGCAACCGCCAGTAGGTAATATATATATATATATATATATATATATATATATATATATATATATATATATATATATATATATATATATATATAGATATATATATATATATATCGAGAGAGAGAGAGAGATATTACCTACTGGCGGTGGGTAGTTATAGTTAGAACCTAGTATCCATAGGAAAAGCATTTTTTGGTTTGCTAATAACTTTGGTGTCGTTTGACGAATCTGCGCGAAAATCTCCCAACAAAAAGTCTATCCAGGTCAGCTCCTATCCTGAAAGTTTGGGGGTGATTTTTCAAGCGGGGGCTGAGAAAATAAAAGGCTCCCAAAACACGTTTTCTCCATGTTAATTTCCATAGGAAGTTTTGAGACAGGCTACAGCCCGTACTGCTGAACGGAATTACCCCAAATTTGCCAAAAAGGTAGAGCTTGGTTCAGAAAGTGATCTTTTTTTTTAAATGTGGTAAATCCTTTCAGAAGTTTTTGAGAAATTAAAAAAATAAAAGTTTCGATATCTAAGGCAGCGGTGGAGTCGCGAATCCTCCCGACCACGAGCTTCATTCTAATTGGCTGCCACGACCACAAGCTTCATTCTAATTGGCTGACAACACTCCAAACCAGGAAGTGTTGGCAGCCATCTTGTGACTCGGTAGAAGCGAGTCACCAGTAAACAGAGAAACAAAGATATAAAACAAGAGAAGGGGGCAGGGTAAAAAACCCCTGACCCCCTAGGCCTGCTCAGGGGGTCCCAGAAGGACCCCCAGGGCCAAAAAGAGCATTTCAAAAATCGGTGCAATTCGTGCTGGGGTCGCGAATTCCGCCGAAACTGTTAAAAATCAATGAAGCGCGGGTTCCCGCGTTTCATTTTAATGAGGCCCCCAGGTGGGCTAGGTCCCGGGGGCACTTCTTAAAAAATATTAGTGGGGGCCCACAGGGGCCCCCCGCAGCCCCGAGGAGCACCACCTCCCCGGGATTTCACTCATGTTGGGCCCCCCTCCTGGAGCCAGTGATGGCCCTGGGGACTGCCACCCCCCTAGGGCCGGCTCCTGCAGTGTCCCGGGGTTCCCACCCCTGGGACACTGGTGTTTGCTATGACATCATCATCATCACAGCAAAATTGCTTTGGATTTTGGAATCAAGAGCTGGGGAACCTGCTCTGGCTTCCAAAATCCAAAGCTGATTGCTTTTCCACACGGGGAGGTGCATGTCAGCAGCTCCCCGTGTGGAAAAGCAATGCTGGCTCCCGCAGGACGCGGGGAGCCGGTGAGACCATGGGGGCATTGGGGCTCCCCCCACGGTCCCCAATGGTGAGGCCAGGCCCTGGGGTATGGGGTTCTCGGGGTCAGATTTGGCCACAGGAGGGGGGCCGACCCAGCCCTGTTCTCGTTTTTTTTTCTTTCTTAAATAATGAACATGTCGGCATGCTTCTGGGGATGGGGTCCCCAAGACAAATGTAAATTAGTGAAAGTGGACATTTCTTTTTTTAGTTGCGACTCTAGCACGGCCCTTGTGTGAAAGCGATGGGTGCGCGGCTCTCAGCGCGGCACTGGAGTACTTCTTAAGTCTTTCAAACACCGATGGATATATTCTCAAGGACACATCGCCGAGTTAACGGCACTTAATCTCAACCAAAAGAGTGATAAATTTAACGCACCATTCACAAGCTGGAGCAAACAGCCCATATCACCAGTTTACCAGAGATAGCAGCTTCAAAAAGCATCGTCACGGATGACCCCGGCAACTATCGCTAATGAAATGTAGTGTAGGCGTTCCCGTGCAAAAAGCAGCGAACACATCACTTCACAAGTTTCTCAACCACCAGCAAGATCGTCGAAGAGAGTACAAAACAGGTGATATGGTGCATTAGTAGCAGGAAGTGTACACCTGCTCTGAGCTGGTGTAAAGTCGGACTATAACCTGCAACATGAAAGGGAGCCCAGCCCAGAGTCACACCTGAACGACAACAGATGCAATGGAGCCAACAATCATGCAGCTTGGACACCCAACACTGCTCTGACACCCCCTGCCACCAGAGCCTTGTCTGCCATCCCCCCTCACCCCCCCCCCACAAACAAATGTGACAGCAACCTTAGGAAATCTGGAACGTAACAAATTGGATGATGTTGCACAATTATAATTAAGACGATGCATGTGAGGTTGGACAAATAAGAATCACAGTCATGTATGGATTTACATATAAAACATTTTATTTAAACAAAACAACAACAAATAAAACTAGGTACAGCCATGGCGTGTCATCTCTGGACCATTTGTAAATCACAGCCTTCAAGATAAAAAAGCAAAATAAGATTGTGCGTCATGCGTCCATCAAAAGAGAGAGAGAGAGAGAGAGAAAGAGAGGAAGAGTGAGAGAGAGGGAGAGAGAAAGAAAGAAAGAGAGTGAGAGAGAGAGGAAGACAGAGAAAGAGAGTAAGAGTGAGACACAGAGGACGAGAGAGAGGAAGAGAAAGAATGAGAGAGAGAGGAAGAGACAGAGAAAGAGTGTGAGAGAGAGAAAGGAAGAGATAGAGAGTGAGAGAGAGGAAGAGTGTGAGTGACAGAAAGGAAGAGATGGAGAGGGCGAGTGAGTGTTGACACTGTGGAGAAAATCCTCACAGCTCACCTTTCTGCCACCCGTGTGTCTCCAACCACATGCCGGGACATAGTGCAGCCCTCAAGTTTAGTCATCTGAAACATAGTATAGAATCAGTAATGGCAGAGTACATACAACTGCACACGCCTAATTCTCTGTTTCGCTCCTGTGCACCCAGGCTGCTGCACCCCATTCACTCCAACTGCCCGGAGGTGACTGCCCTCCGCTGCGCAAACAAGCCTCTCTGCTCACCTTCTGCCACCGGCGCGTATCGAAGAGGGTCCACCACGTGCCGAAGCAACCTCCTCAGCCGTTGCGCACACGCGGTCAAGCCAAGCTCACAATTCAATATAGATGTTGATTGCCAAGATGGCCACGCATCATCGCAGGCTGAACACGCGCTCAGCTCTAGTGGCACTAAATCAGTAGAACTAAAGTAATCGCCTCATGGCGGAAGGTCCGTGTCGGGGGGGGGGTCGTCAATCTGTGAATCACAGCTTGCTAGACAAAAAGCAAGATAAGATTGTGCATCATGCGTCCATCAAAGGAGAGAGAGAGAAAGAGTGAGAGAGAGAAAGAAAGAAAGAGTGAGGGGAAGACAGAGAGAGAGAGTGAGAGAGAGGAAGAGAGAGAGAAACAGTGAGAGAGAGGAAGAGAGAGAGAAAGAGAGAACCAGTATGAGAAAGAGGAAGAGAGAAACAGAGGAAGAGTGAGGGAGAGAGAAAGAGTGAGAGAGGAAGAGAGAGAGAAAGAGAGAAACAGTGTGAGAGAGAGGAAGAGATAGAGTGAGAGAGAGGAAGAGAGAGAGAAAGAGTGACAGTGAGTGCCCACACTGTGGACAAAGCCCTCACAGCTCACCTTTCCACCACCAGTGTGTCTCCAACCACGTGCCGGGACATAGTTGAGCCCTCAAGCTTACTCATCTGAAACGTAGTATGGAATCAGTAATGGCAGAGTACATACAACTGCGCACGCCTAAATCGCTGTCCTGCCGCTGCGCACCCAGGGTGCTAGACGCCATCGACTCCTGCCGCCCAGAGGTGTCTGCCCGCCGCTGCGCACCCAGGCTGCTGTACCACATACACTTCCACTGCCCAGAGATGTCTGCCCGCTGCTGCGCATCCAGGCTGCTGCACCCCATCCACTCCCACTGCCAAGAGGTGACTGCCCACCGCTGCGCAAACAAGCCTCTCTGCTCACCTTTCGCAACCTGCATGTAGAAAAAAGGGCCTACCACATGCTGCTGCAAGCCCCAAGCCCAGAGCCCGCGGACAGGGCACCCTGCATATCATGCAGCCCTGTTCCGCAGTCCACCAGGTCTCACATTTGGTGCTGGGTCTTGATTTTGCCATGGCAGAGGACATACCAGTGCACCGGGGTTTTCATCGCAGGTTGCACACCCGCTCAGCCCTTGCAGTGCCACTAACTCTGTGACCAATGAGACAACGCCACGTGGTGGTAAGCCTGCACTGTCTGATGGCTCCGGCCTACACTGCGTTCCAGCAGGGCACACAAAACCTGAGCTGTCCAGACCGCCGGGAAGGGCCATCACTGCAGGCTGCCACCCGCTCAGCAGTTATGGTACCCGTACCTCAGTGGACCGAAAGTCACCATCCCGTGCTGGTGTGCCTGTGCTGGCCACAGTGCATCCAGTGAGAGCAACTCTAAAATGGCATAGAGCACGTGCGCCCGGTCTTTTTTATTAACAGGGTCACGTGTCTATGACTTCTGTGCTGGATGGGTGTGGTGTGGGTCTTTACCAGCCATGAGGGAGTGGCTGTGGCGTACTGACAACTAGGACTGTGACCAGTAGATCACTACAATGAAAACCTGGGCCATATGGTGTTATTGTCCTTCCCTGTAAGCTTAAGTGGAGTGGGCTGGCCTGGCGAATGCCAGTCCTGCGTGAGGCTGTGAAAAATTACTCCGGAGCTATGGGTGTGGCTCCATCGTGAGCTGTATGAGGAATCAACTGATGCGGGTGTCCGTGTTGTAGTGCTGCCGTCACCCAGGTCGCAAGCCCCAATGTGTCACTCTATGAGCCAAGTCCCACAACATGGCCAACATGGAAGGTACGGGGAATGCCTGACCCCTGTGCCCCACACAGCCGGTCGCTCCTCGCCCTCTCTGCCCTGCTAGTGCTGCCTGCCTGACGCTTCCTGCTGCCTGCTTCCCGCACTTTTTCGCAGCCGACGCCGCCCAGTGACTTCTTTCCCGCCGCTGACCCTGCTGACCCGCCTCCCCTTCCGGCCCATTGGACACCCCGCTCCCGCCTCCCAGTGGCTCCTCCCCCCCGGCTCCTTTCTTAAGGGGACCGCAGTGGGCTGATCAGTGTGACCCCTGTGCCCCACACAGCCGGTCGCTCCTCGCCCTCTCTGCCCTGCTAGTGCTGCCTGCCTGACGCTTCCTGCTGCCTGCTTCCCGCACTTTTTCGCCGCCGACGCCGCCCAGTGACTTCTTTCCCGCCGCTGACCCTGCTGACCCGCCTCCCCTTCCGGCCCATTGGACACCCCACTCCCGCCTCCCAGCGGCTCCTCCCCCCCGGCTCCTTACTTATGACGCCCCCAGAGCGACCGCGCAGCGGACGCGCGCAGCGGGAGCACCGATTGAGCGCCGAAGGTGCGCCAAAGGTAAGCCCGTCTGCGCCCGTCCGCGCCTGGACCGCGCCCAGTGCCAGGACCCCTGGCCCCCACAGTCACCCGCCCACCCGCCGGACCTACGACGCCACCGAACTCAACGCACTCAACGCCGGCCGAGTCCCGAGCTGCTACCAAGCCACCCCGGGACGCACCCACGGACCCTTCTGCTGCAACGCCTGCAAATTCACCTGCATCCAGACCTGCACTACACCAGCACCAACCAAGACCAAGACGAGCAACAGCAACAGCCACCTGAAGTGCATCCTGCTCAACACCCGCTCCGTCCACCGACACGCCATCGAACTCTGGAACCTGCTCGACACCGCAGCCCCAGACGTCGCCTTCCTCACGGAAACCTGGATGAACGCCTCCTCAGCGCCCGACATCGCCATCGCCATCCCAGACGGCTACAAGATCATCCAAAGGGACCGCATCAACCAGACCGGAGGAGGCATCGCCATCATCTACAGGAACACCATCCGTATCACGACCAACACCGACGACACCCTCACACCCACCGAGCACCTGCACTTCCAGATCCACATCAACCCCAAGACCACCCTCAGAGGCACCCTCATCTACAGACCCCCAGGACCACGCACACAATTCAGCGAAGACATCGCCGAGTTCATCAGCCCACACGCCCTCGCCTCCGCTGACTACCTCCTCCTCGGGGACCTCAACTTCCACCTGGAGAACAACAACGACCGCAACACCACCACCCTGCTGGACAATCTCGCAAACCTCGGACTCAAGCAACAGGTGACCACCCCCACCCACTACGCGGGACACACACTCGACGCCATCTTCTCATCCAGCAAGGACATCTCCTTCAGCCACGCCACCGGACTCCACTGGACGGACCACAGCTGCGTCCACTTCAGCTTCAGAAGGACCACGATCCACCACCACCAGCAACAGGTTGCACGCCGCAGCTGGAACAAGATCACAGCCGACCAGCTCGCAACCTCCCTGAGCAAGAACCCACCCACCAGCGCAACGAACCCCAGCCAAGCGGCCACCAACCTCATGAAGTGGATCAGCGACTGCGCAGACGACCTCGCCCCTCTGAGGACCCCGCCTATCAGACCCGGCAGCAAGAAAGCCCCATGGTTCACCGACGAACTCAAGAGCTCCAAGAAGAACTGCCGAGCCCTCGAGAGAGAGACTGGCGCAGAGACCCAACACCTGACAACATGACGGCCCTGAAGCTCGCCACCCGAAAACACCACCAACTGATCCACGCCACCAAGAAGACAGCATTCAAGGAACGACTGGACAACAACGCACACAACAGCAAGGAACTCTTCAACATCGTTAAAGAGCTCTCCAACGCCGGAAACGACAACATCACCCCTTCGCAAGACCTCTGTAACTCCCTCGCCTCCTACTTCCACAACAAGATCGCGGACATACACAACAGCTTCAGCACTCTACAGTCGCACGCCACGTCCGAACCACCGCCCCCCACCACCACCCTCCGCGCCTGGACCCCGATCAGCTCCGAAGACACCGTCCGCACGATAAACACCATCCACTCCGGGTCTCCGACCGACCCCTGCCCCCACCATGTCTTCAACAAGGCCGACGCTGTCATCGCACCCCACCTGCGAGACATCATCAACACCTCCTTCGACACCGCTACCTTCCCGGAGAGCTGGAAGCACGCCGAACTCAGCGCTCTACTAAAGAAGCCATCAGCCGACCCCACCGACCTCAAGAACTACCGCCCCATCTCGCTGCTCCCGTTTCCAGCAAAAGTCATCGAGAAGACCGTCAACAAGCAGCTGTCCGCCTTCCTCGAGACGAATGGATCCCTCGACCTCTCGCAGTCTGGCTTCCGAGCCAACCACAGCACCGAGACCGCCCTGATCGCAGCCACCGATGACATCCGAACCCTGCTCGACAACGGAGAAACAGCGGCCCTCATCCTCCTAGACCTCTCCGCAGCCTTCGACACGGTCTGCCACCGTACCCTAGTGCAGCGCCTCAACAACGTCGGAATCCAGGAGAAGGCACTGGAGTGGATCATCTCCTTCCTCACCGGAAGGACACAGAGAGTCCGCCTCCCACCGTTCAGATCAGAAGCCACCGAAGTCATCTGCGGCGTTCCTCAAGGCTCCTCGCTTAGCCCAACCCTCTTCAACGTCTACATGAGCCCCCTCGCAGCCATCGCACGCCAGCACAACCTCAACATCATCTCCTACGCCGACGACACCCAGCTGATCCTCTCCCTCACCAACGACCCCGACACCGCCAGAGCCAACCTACACGAAGGGATGAAAGAGGTAGCCGAATGGATGAAGAACAGCCGCCTGAAACTGAACTCGGACAAGACGGAAGTCCTCATCCTGGGTTCCTCACCCTCCACCTGGGATGACTCCTGGTGGCCCCCCGCCCTAGGCAACGCACCCAAACCAACAGACCATGCTCGCAACCTGGGCTTCATCCTGGACGCCTCCCTCTCCATGACCAGACAAGTCAACGCCGTCTCCTCGGCGTGCTTCAACATCCTGCGCATGCTACGTAAGATCTTCCGGTGGATCCCCACCGAGACCAGGAAAACGGTCACCCAGGCCCTCGTCACCAGCCGTCTGGACTACGGCAACTCCCTCTACGCCGGAACCACCGCCAAACTCCAGAAGAGACTCCAGCGGATCCAGAACGCCTCTGCACGTCTCATCCTGGACATCCCCCGCCGCAACCTCATCTCCGGACACCTGAGAGACCTGCACTGGCTCCCGGTCAACAAGAGAATCACCTTCCGTCTCCTCACCCACGCACACAAAGCCCTACACAACCAAGGCCCAGGATACCTCAACAGCCGCCTCAACTTCTACGCTCCCAAACGCCAGCTTCGATCGACCAGCCACGCCCTCGCCGCCGTCCCCCGCATCCGAAGAGCCACCACAGGAGGAAGGTCCTTCTCCTACCTCGCCGCCAAGACCTGGAACTCCCTCCCGACCCACCTCCGCCTTACCCAGGACCACCTCGCCTTCAGGAAGCAGCTCAAGACCTGGCTGTTCGAGCAGTAGCGGACCCCCTCCCCTAGCGCCTTGAGACCCTCCGGGTGAGTAGTGCGCTATACAAATGCTTTGATTGATTGACCCTAGATTCATCCATAGTTCCACACATGAAAGATGGTGGACATGACACATCTGTGTGGATATGAATGCGTATTGCACATTCAGTGGAGTGTTGCTGCTGTAGCAATACAGGGCCATGGAAAGTTCAGGTTTCAGTTTTTGGCACATGGAGGGCAGCCAAATAGAGCCAAGCTTTTGTTCAGGGTTAGGCTGCGCCAACATATGTAGTTATACAATCACTCTACCAATACCCAAGCACTTATAAATTCACTATACACTCTCCTTGTAGTACTCTAATGATCCAGTCTCTACGTACGTACTTGTAAAATGACCGAGACAAAGTTACATAGCCAAAGTTTTCCCACTACCAGATGGAACATGGTTGCATACACTGTCCACAGCATAATGTAATGTGGTAGGACCCAGGGGCAGCATCTTGCATACATAATGAACACACGGACACAGATAGATAGTGAAACTGGGTACAGGCACGTGCGCTCGACTCCTTTTTATTACCATGGGCATATATCCAGTGAAGTCTGTGCTGGATGCGTGTGGGGTGAGTGTAAGCCATTCTCCGGGAATGGTTGGTGCTGGTAACAAGTACAACAGTAATCATTGGATGAGACACAGAGATTCAATCATAAAGGGTCAATGATTGTGCTGCACTAAGGAAGGGGCAGCAGATGTGAAATAATATACAAAAGATTCTATTGTAAAGGGTCCATGACTTGTGGTACTCTGAGGTAGGGGCAGCAGATGTGAAATTATACACAAAACATTGTATCATAAAGGGTCCATGAGTTGTGGTGCACTGAGGTAGGGGCATCAGAAGCATTCAGCGTGTGCGCAGCCAGCGAAGATGTGTGGTCCAGGCGGGCCGCACTGGGCGCAATGTCTGTTGCCTGCAGGACTGCGTCATCTGCAATAGCGACTCGATCTGAATTGTGAGACCTGCTGTCCGCAGTGTAGATCAAAGGCAGTAGTCTGTACAGATATAACTCTGCGGTACTGTGCCACTGGGTTCGCAGGGGACCTATGTCGTGGAGGTCGGCGGTCACAGCGGCGGCCTCTTGGCAGGGTGAGGGCCACCGCTCTAGCAGACACGTTGGCCTTCCCACAAGTGAACCACATTTATCTATATATACTCATTGAAAAAGCAACAGGTTTTACAGATGTTATAATTAGAAATTAGCATTTAAAAAAGTTTTGAAATTCACTGAAAAAAACACAGGTTTCAGGCACGTTATAGTTAGAAATTAGCATTTAAAAAACCTTAGAAATTTACAGAAAAAAAACATAGGTTTCAGGGACGTTATAGTTAGTTGGACATTTCACTCGTACAAAACCAGTGAAATTCCCCCGTTATAGTTAGTTCAGCTAACTATAACTGGCGCCCCCGCAATGCACTGCTGATGACGTCACATATTACATCATTCATGATATGGTCAGTGACATTACTCATGACATCACTGATGACATCTCAAATTACATCACTGATGACATCACTGATGACATCATCCATGTCAAAATCTGATGCACCTCCTCACACTCCCATATAATCTTTGATACACCCACTGTAAAATACAGACTACCATTTTTGAAACCATCGACACACTAATACCAGTTACTACATATGCACTCACTGATTTCTAGGTGTACACACACATCCACTCATTCACCCATACAATTACTCATACATAGTCACTCATCAATACAACACTATCATATGTTCTCATACACCTATACAGACACTCATCCGTGGAGTTATTCACATACCTAGTCAGTCATGCAAAGAATCAATCACACTCCCATTTCCTCACCTATACAGTTATACACACACCACCTCACTTATCCAAACATATACTAACACATACTTACTCTCTTATACAATCACTGATACAAGTACACAGTCATCCATACAGCCACTCTCATAATCACTAACTCTCACGTATAGTCATTTATATACTCCAAGTCTCACATACACTGCCTTTAACATATGTAGTTACTTGGAAGTGTACCACTGAAATATCCAATCTCTCACCAACAAACCCATACACACACTCACCCGCCCATACAGCTGTTTCCACATGCACTCTTGAACCCATACACTCAGTGAATCAACCACTCACACATCTATGCACAGAGTCACACACCTCCCACCCACCCACACACACACTCAGTCTCCCATACAAATACTCAGGCAATCAACCAATAACCCATATAGACACTCATGTGGCTACTGACCAACACATGAAGCAGCTTACACAACAACAGACATACTGATACACACATTCAGACAGTTTAGTCACTATCCCATGCATTCAGTAAGACACATTTAATCACTCACTTATACAGTCAGTCACGCACCTACTAAACTCATTCTTCAATACAGCTTGGCATATATATAAAACTTATTTAAACATTAGAGAAACACACAGTCACTGGATGATGTGATCAGTGATGTCATTTGAGATGTCATCCGTGATGTCATCAGTGATGTCACTGATCATGTCATGAATGATCTAATATGTGATGTCATCAGCAGTGCATTGCAGGGGCGTGAGTTATAGTTAGCTGAACTAACTATAACGGGGAAATATAGATATAGATATATATATCCAAAAGATTTACCAACTACATGTACCATCATGCTTTAGGTTACTTAGCAATGACGTCATTGTTAAGGTTAAATATATGGAACACAGGTACTATAGGAAAAAAACCATGATCAAGGATTGAGTTGAGACTGAATAAGTGTTTGGAGGTATGTTACATTAGTCAAATAGGTCTCTGTAGAATGGAGATCTTGTTTCGACTTCTCTAAACCTATCTTACATGAATCAGGTTATTAAATTAAATATTTTTACCCATGTTTTATCTTCCACAAATATTTTGCTAACAATCCATCTCTTGCCGTATCTCCTTGGAGAGCACCAGTGTGACTATTAAAAATATAACAAAGTATTTCTGTATTTTAAATCTATGATGTGACTCTATTGTGCACCTGAGCTCTATATTATTTATGATATAAAAATAATTTTCAATATGACTCTTCTTTTTTGTGCTGTGTTATAAATGGGAGTCTCTAGTTGGCAGGTTGTTACTTTGACCAAGTAGGGACCCTTCTTCCTAGTCAGGATAAGGGGGATACACTACTGAAATAGTCCCTGCTCACCCCCATTGGCACACAGCCCTGTGTAACATGCCATCCATACACTGCATAATATATAGGTGAGTCACCCCTACTGCAGGCCTTTAGCTCTAAGGCAGGATGCACTTTATGCTATGTGTGGGCATATCAGCATGAGCAGATATGCCCCTACAGTGTCCAGTCCGTTCTGAGATGCTGTAAGTGCACAGGGAAGCCATGAAGACTACATGGGCTGGATACTCGTCAACACGAGATTCACAGTTACATGATGGTTTCACTGATTTCGAAGGTGTTTGATACCAAACATCTTGTCTTAATAAATCCACACTGATGCCAGTGGTGGATTTATTAATAAATTCACACAAGAGACTCTTTTAGAGAGTTGCCAGCCTGCCACTACCAGACATGTTTCTGACCTCATGGGGTGAGAACCAGTGCTCTCAGAGGGCAGAGACAAAGCCTGATTGGGCGGAGGTGCTTCACACATCCTCAAAGACAGGATGGCCTTCCTGGGCAGGAAGTTCCAAAGGCGATGCCACCTTTTAAATCCAACCTCCAGATAGTGGGGGAAGCCAAGCCCCCTTTCCTGCTCCACTTTTGGCAGGAGGAAAGGTGGGAAAATTAGTTAGATTAGGAGGGGAATCCCCACTTATCCTTCACCAACCCTAGGGTGGGACGGGCGATGCAAACCTCTTCCCACAGAAAGTGGTCACTAGAGGTGTAAGCACCCTAAAGGTAAGTAGACCATTGGCTACTACATGTCTCCCCTTGTAACGCCCCATAATACAGGATTTAGGTGGCACCGTGAGACCTGAACATCAGATTTGACGGACAAGAGAAGACCAGAACAAAGAAGACCCGCTGCACGAGAACTGAAGCCCTGCTGCAGAAGAAAATAGGGACCAAACCCTGCCTGCTGCTCCCAGGACTCAACAATTGCCACTGCTGTGTCATCCTAAAACCTGAGAGGACTCCAAGAATCCTTGAACAACACCAGCCTTATAGAAATTACCAAGAATCTCCCTTGGAGTGAAGGTATCACTCCCATGAACTCCAGTTTGTCGTCTTGCTGCTCCCCGACGACCTCGGCGCAGCACCAAAGCAAGAGAAGGTACAGCAGCTCCGGAGGTATGGATCTGTCTCCCCACCAAGTTTGGAGACACCACAACCTACTGGAGCCGCGGTGTACCAATACACTCAGGTAAAGAGTCCAATCTATAATCTCAAAGCACAAGAAGCAAGCACCAATTGAGGGATGATGAGACAACTGAGACCCACTTCCTGAGAGGAGCAGCTGTCCTGAGATTGCATCTCCAAGTTGCCTGCTCCTGACCGCGAGGACCTCAAGACGCACAGCGCTCGGATGATCTGCTCGCTCGGCACCGGCCCCACCGGCCCCAGCACTGACCAAGAAAGTACTTACTTAGAACTGTGTACTTGGTCTTAAAAATCATTAAAAAATTTATTTCCTTTTATAAATTGGTTTCGTATTTATTCATTGAGTGTGTGACTTATTTATTGCCACTGTGTGTACAACAAAAGCTTAACACTAACGTCTGATAAGCCTAACTGCTCATCCACCCTGCCACAAAAAGAGAGTTAGAATTATCTACTTATAGCTCTTCATACTTTTTAGGCATATCCCGGGATCTCTACATTGTGTACTTCATTTTAGTGCACTGTACAGAGAGCAAGTTTCCTTCATTGGTGGATCAGCGTGGGGGTATACAATTGTGCGTTTGCTGGACCACTCTGACAATAAGTGACCACAGGAATAAATCCAGAAATTGCTTTTAGTTAAATTGTATTTTTTGCAAATTGTCTGTTTTTCCAAATTGTTCAATAATTGTCAGGGTCCTGGTTAAGTCCCTTTTAATACAAAAGTTTTAAAAGTCCAAACCTTACTGTAGTTAGGAAATCAGTGTTGTTAGTTTTTTTCTCTACAAAAAGGTTCCCAACTTACTAAAAATAATGAGTACTAGAAGTAGTAACTCAGAAGAGCTGGTACACGTGGAGGAACTCAACCTCACACCTTACCTGTCTCTAAGCATGAAGCAGCTTAGAGGCTTGTGTAAAACTTATGGCCTCAAGACATCGGTCAAGCCCTACCAAAGCACAGATCCAGGAGCTTTTGGCAGAGTATGACAAAGAGCATCCAGAGAAGGACTCTTATCTTACAGAAGATCAAAACACAGACAATGGGAGTGACAGTGTGACACCCCAAGACATTGAAATAACCAGATGAAGCACTTGCACTTGAAAGACTAGCCAGGAGGGCAGCTCTAGAAGCCCAACTCCTAGCTATAGAGAGAGAGAGAGAGAGAGAGAGAGAGAGAGAGAGAGATAAGAGATGGGCCTAGGACCTATCTCTGGTGGCTGAAAACAAATATATAGGGAGAGTGGAGGTTCTTATGACTTAAAACTCCCCAAAGGGATTGTCCTTAACTATTCAGAGGGTGATGGCATCACTTAATGGTTCACTGCATTTGATAGAGCCTGTGTAGCAAGAAAAACAGCTAGAAAGAATTGGGCTCCTTTCTTGTGGGAACTATTCTCAGAAAAAGGCAGGGATAGACTCCTGAAATTACCTGAAAAAGATGCTGAGTCTAATGACCTCATGAAGGGTAGCATGAACTAGGGCTTTGGACTCACCACTGAAAAGTATAGAATAGGATTAAGGAAGACTCGAAAAACCAGAGTCAGTCCTGGGTGGAGGTCGTTGACCTTTCAGTAAAAACACTAAGTGGTTAGTTAACAGTTAACAATGTGAATGGCTTTGAAGGGCTTTAAAATGTAAATATGAAAGAGCATCTTTTAAGTCATTGTTTCCAGGAGAAGTTGCATCAATACCTAGTAGACCTGGGACCACTTTCTCCCCAAGAGTTGAGGAAGAAAGCTGATCATTGGGTTAGAACCAGTGTGAACAAGACTAGATATGGTGGGGGTGACCAAGAAACAAAGGCCTAAAGTACCCTACCCCCGAAAGAAAAAGTTCTGCTAAAGCTAAAATTAAGGAGTCCCCTGAGACCCTCCAGAAGGCTTGGTGTCTTAACCGTAACAAGACAGGGCACCTGGCCAGGGACCCCTGTTGTTCTAGCACATTCCCTGGGGTTGCTAGTGTAGCTTTAGAGGGTAACTCCTCAGAGGAGGAGGTCACTTCAGTATTTAACTGGGAAATGGGTCCAAAAGGTGAGCTGAAGATTGCAGAGGGGAGTAGATACCTCCACCACCTATTGGTAAATGGATTCCCATCAAACTAGTATATCCCAGGTGAGACCAAAAGAGTAAGGACTATCCCAGGAGAGGTCACCGTTAGGCCTGTGGCTGTAGTGCCTCTAAAAATATTTGGGTCCCTTGGTTGGAAATGGATGATGGTCAGTAAATACCTCCCCCTTGACTGTCTCCTTGGAAATGACCGCCCAGAGGTTGGTCTGAGGCAAGGTGAGGTACTGGTCCATTGCCAGGCCTCACCCAAGAATTCTGGGTGAGCTGAACCTCCAGCTAGTGCAGGTAAGCCCAAAAACAAAAAGAAGAGAAAGTGTTGGAAAGGTGGGCAACTGTCAGCCGCAGTTCCAGTGAGCAAAGGAGATTCTACAGCAGTAGGGGAGAACTCCGAAGTTAGCACTGGTGAAGCCCTACCTATTCCACAGGAAGTCCTGACCAGTCAGGCAGCAGTTCAGCTTGAGCTGGTGGCTCCGCAGCTGGCAGAAAAGAGGGTGGGAGTAGGGTTCTCACTACCAGAAGTACTAACCAGACAAGAGAACACCAGGACAAAGAAGACCCACTGCACGAGAACTGAAGCCATGCTGCAGAAGAAAAAAGGTGCCAAACCCTGCCCGATGCTCCCAGAAATCGGCAATCACTCCTGCTGTGTTGTCCTGAAACCTGAGAGGACTCCAAGAACTCTGGAGCACCTCCAGCCTTCAAGAAATGGCCAAGAAGCTCCCTTGTAGTGAATGTATCACTACCCTGTGCACAGCAGGCACTGATTCCATGAAGTCCAATTTGTCAACTTGCTGCTCCCCAATGGACTTGACGCGACACCAAAGAAAGAGAAGGTACAACAGCTCTAGTGGTCAGATCTCCCCACCATGTTTGTAGACACCAGGACCTACCGGAGCCGCAGCGTACCAATACCTGGTGTACCAGACCCCCAAAGGCAATCAAAGAGAAGACGAGTCCACTCAGTTTTCCCAAAGCACCAGAAGCAATAACCCTGCGAGGGACATCAAGACACCTGAGACCCCCTTCCAAAGTGGCACAGTTGTCCAGAGATCACCTCTCCAAGTTGCCTGCTCCTGACCGTGAGGACCTCACGACGCATGATTCCCAGCTGACCTGTTTGCTCTGCACCCAACCGCACCGGCCCCAGGACTGACCAACCAGCTCTGCACCCGTGATCCCCAGGCCCTTGCGACCTCCTCCCTCTAAGGACATGGAGACCCACCAGACTTATCTGTAAGTCCCTGTGCGCAATGCATTTTAAAGTGGCCCCTTCATCTTTGCACAGAAGCTTCCAAGACCTCAGCACTCTGCTCAGGACCAATCCGGGGTACTCCCAAACTTCTCCTGCTGGAACTTTGGACCTGGTCCCGACATCAACCTAAAACAAGAAGGTGAACTTCATGAAAGCATTGCCGGAGTTTCTATGCATTTTTCTGCCTTTTACCCATTGTTTCCTATGATGTGTAATTGCTCATGGAAGTGATATATTTATAAAACTTTGCAAAATGGAATCTCTGAAAGTACTTACATTAGAACTATGTTCTTGGTCTAAAAAATCATATAAAATTGCTATTATTTTTATAAATTGGTCTCAGTTTTATCATTGAGTGTGTGTCTCTTTTCTTGTCACTGTGTGTACAACAAATGCTTCACACTGCCCTCTGATAAGCCTAACTGACTCCCACACTACCACAAAAAGAGGTTAGTGTTACCTACTTATACCTCTGCATACCAATTGGGGGTTCCCTGGACTCTCTACATAGTGTACTTCATTTTAGTACACTGGACAGAGAACCAGTTTCCTAAATGGGATATGAAAGAGTCGACGTAAAGCCCAGGGGCAGCCCTATGGGCGCTCCTATCCACAAAGAGTTTGCAAAGTCTGAGGGAAGCCCTACGGGTGCTTCTGTCCCCAATGTGTTCATAGTTCATGTTAGAAAAGTCTGTGATTGTGACTCCTTTGGTGGTGGTGATAGTGTTGACTCCGAGCGAATGTCTGAGAGGTGTATCCATGACCCTTTCCTCTATAGCTTGACAGCTGTAGAAGTTGAAAAGATTAAGTTGAAGGGCTCTTTAAACCTGCTGTCTCTCCACCTGTGATGGAAGTTGCGGATTAGGATCCAGTCACCGGGCTGCGGTATGATGTAGGGTAAGTCAATGGAAGTGGGCACCGCCTTCCTTTGGGTAACCTCTTTAGAGAGGAATCTGCAAGCTTTGGGCAATTTAGAGGGATGTTTATACATTTCATTACGTGGGGCCCCGGAGCTAGACTCTACACTTAGTTTGGTTCTGTTCGGAAGTATTGGAGTCAAATTGACCTACTAGTGACTAGCCGATTGGAGGTCAAGTGGTGGTCTCTACTTGAGGTGTTCCTTAGAGCGGACAGGGCTAGGGGCAAGCAATGCAGCCATTTCTTAACCATGGTGGAACACAGTTTGCTGAGCTTGATTTTAGCAGGACTTTGAGGCGTTCCACTATGCTATTGCTTTGGGGATGGTATGCTGATCCCAGCTTGGGGGTTATGCCCATCAGGGAACAGATGCTTTTGAACATTTTGTTCATGAAATGTCACCCGTTGTCTAATCAGATGACCTCTGGTACCCCCCACCTGGGTATGAATTCTCCAACCAGAAATGTAGCTGCAGCTTTAACATCTCAGTGTGTGCATGGGCCAGCTTCTATCAACCTAGAGAAAGGGCAGATCACCATGATTAGATATCGGTAAGTGGCACATCTGTCAGTCACGTCGATGAAATCTATGTTTAGTGCCTGGAATGGCCCTGAAGGTCTAGGGATAGATGAGGTTATGACCTTCAGTGTGGGTTTAGGTGAGTGGAGATGACATACTGGCACACATTTAGGTACATAGAGATCATTTCTGCCGCATGGGAAATAAACCAGTCAAGCTGTAGATTAGCAAGCATGCTCTATTTAGGGGTATGTGCCAGAAGGTGGAGCTTTTTCAGGAGTGTGTAAAATAGGCTTTGAGGCATAACTGGTTTCCCAGTAAAAGTGTCCCTGTAGATGAGATTGTGGGGGGTTTTTGTGTATTCCCTAGATTTCCAGAGTAGGCGCTCATGTGGGGGAGGCGCTTCCTGTATTTCCCTAGCCGTGCCAATGTATGGTAATTTGGAAGGTGGTGAGGAGTCCTCTGAAGGTTTCTTCTCAGCCTCCTGTACTGGGAACTCGTGGATTTCACCTGTGGTCCTGTAGGCAGCCTCCTTTGTGGCCCAGTCAGCTAGTACGCTGCACCGGGAGATAAAGTGTTGGTCGTCTGTGTGTGCGATGCACTTGACGACTGCTACTAATTTCTGCAGCGTCAATGCGTTGATGAGGAGTTCTAACAGATCCCTGTACATTACTGGTGTACCGTCAGATTTAAGGAAGACACTCCTCTTCCGTCTGCTAATACTGTAATGTACAGTAGCTGTAACATAGGCTAAGTCTGAATATACCATGATGGTGTCCCCTGTGCCATGTCTGAGGGCCTCAATGAGTGCCACCAATTTGACTGCTTGTGCAGAGAGGCACGGGAGCAATGTCAACGGTGCTGTGATTTTCAGGGAATCTGAGGATGTCTGATTCTGTCCTGTGACCACTGATGCACCTGTGTGCCTCACACTGGTTTCTTGATCTATGACAGAGTAGTCATCTACAAACATGACTTTGCTGTTGGGGATCGGGTCTCCTTCTACCCTGGTGCATTCGTCTGGTGCCTGAACAGAGAAGTTGTGGACATCCTGGCCTTCTTGTACTTCATGGGCAACAAAGGTGGCAGGGTTGATGGTATGGCAACGCACTATGTTGAGCGCTGGCATGGAAAGCATAAGCTCATATCCTGAGACTCGTTGGGTGGTCAGGGTGCCTATTCCTTTCTGTATGATCGCAAACACTGCGTGTTCGGTGTACAGCATGAGAGGTACCCTCGTGACAATGGAGGTGCTTTTGTCCACCATGAAGGCTGCAGTGGCCAGGGCTGGTTCGCAAGGAAAATTTCCCTGGATCATAGAGTCACGTTGACTGCTGTAATATGCAATGGGTTTGTGCCCTAAGGGGTACCTCCTTCTGGCTGAGTACTGCCATCATCACCCATCCATCGCTATGGCAGAACAGGGAGAACTCCTTATTATATAGTCTGGTGTCCCAAGTATGGGGGGTTCATGATTTCTTCATTTAATCAGGCAAATGCCTCCTGCACCTCAGGGGTCTTTGTCAGTTGGGTACCACTGGACTTTGCATTCTTTAATGCAGCAGCAATGGGGCTACGAGGGTGCTGTAGTCAAAGACCCATTGCCTGCCATAATTGCAGAGCCTGAGGAATTTTTGCATCTCCTTCTTTGTCTGGGGTGGTGCAATTGCTCTTATGGCGTGTGCAGGCTTGGGTGTGACCTGTCTTTCTGAGGCTGAGATCAACTGAGCCGAATAGCTGCCCTCCTGTAGTACGTATTGTACTTTCTCCTTGTCCAGATTGTAGCCTCTTTCTACTACTGTAGTGAGGCGGGTTATAGTGTCTGGTCTGCATATCAGCTCAAGGGACATTAACAATCCCTGAGGCCCCTGCTTTAGCAAGGGAAATTTGTCTTGCTGCTGAAGGGGTGGTGGGCTTGTCCTTGACATATTTTTCCCACTTTGCGAGACATCGCTGCATGCAGAGGAAGTCCCAATCTGGGTTTCCCCCTTCTTGCCTAATGCTATCCTCTGCCATGGCTATGTATTCTTGCTCAAAAGACCCTTCTCGTGGCCAGGGCCTAGTGTAGCCCCTCTCTCCCCTTGTCCATTGAACAAGCAAACTACAAAAAGGGTTCAAGTAGAATTTGCCTTCCTTCAGTGCAATTATCTCCTTTGGGGTGCGGTTACTCTTCCCAAGTCCCCGAACCATGCCATTGGTTGCAATTTCTAGAGAGGTGTTACGTCCCTGTACTATTAGTATCATATTTTTTGAGCATCAAGTTTCAGTGAGGGTGAGATGACCTTGCCTCCTGATCTCCTCATCTGCCATATGTCTCAGGGATTTGGACATAGGTGGTGGTCCACTGTGTGGGGACCCTAGGCTTTCAAGTAGCCTCTCATCATCCAATTCCTGCTCCCTTCACTCTCTGCATCTGGCCTCACTTCACTCTTCCTCTTCCAGGGCGCCGGGAGTTCTTCTCTACTATCTGAGTCTCCTAGCTATGTGCCTGTGTTCCGATCCGCCTACCTTTGTCCTAGACCTTCCTGTGCTCCCCTACTGGGTGTTTCTTATTCTGGTACTCTTATGTTCCCTGTGGGTCTACTTTTGGTTTCTGACCCCAGGGATCTAGAACTTCCTTGGTCACCCAAGCTTGTGGGCTCACTATCTATTATGGCTAAGAATCGCTCAGATAGCCACCCTGCCTCATCTGACCCTGGAGGGGCTGAGGTCTGGCTCCACTGTGGTACGCTGCAAGTTGGTTTCCTATGCGGGGAGCCTTGGACTATGTGGAGTAGTTAGGGGGGAAGGTGATTGGGATCCCCTTTTAGTGGGTGGTTCCTCTGCTTCCACTATGGGGGGATTGCCGTACCCCAAGGCTGGTTTTGCAGGAGTAATCACACATGCTGGTGTATGGATAAGGAGGTGCTGAAGCCTCAACAGTGGGCTGAATTTCGGACTCCTTTACCGTCATTTCTTCAAACCGAGTTCAGTGATGAAGGCTTGCATTATTCCTTTCCCTCTTATGTCCCTTATATTTGGCAATTA
The DNA here is from genome assembly GCF_964204655.1 of Triturus cristatus. Lineage (NCBI taxonomy): Eukaryota > Metazoa > Chordata > Amphibia > Caudata > Salamandridae > Triturus > Triturus cristatus. Next base: position 755,126,411 of record NC_140580.1, read on the forward strand.
TGAGAGTTTTGGTATGCTTAATTATTTTGGGGTAGAATGTTCCATCCTTAGGCCACGGGTACGTGTGTGCTTTGGTTTGCTAGTGCCACTCTAGGCAATGTTTACAAATGTTTGCATTTTTGTTGGGGAAGGCTCCCTGCATGTGCTCCAGAGAAGCGCACATTTTTGCGGCTTGAGGGTGCCATGAGAGAGGCATGGGTTTGACCCTGGTTGGTGGTGGTGTAGGCGTTCAGTGGTGCCCTGGTGGTGTGAATGGGCATGGCTTGGAGTGGGCAGGTCCACGGGGGCATGTTTTAAAGGGAGCTAGTGGCTAAAAACTTGTGTGGAAAAAGGAGTTCACTTTCCAACCTGAGGCAATGCAATGGCAATTAAGAGAAACGTTTTACATGCATAAAATCCTAAACATTTCAGAAACAATAAAAACCTTTTTTACTTTACATTAGCAATAACAATGGGCAGAGGCTGATAATAGGAAAGAAAGGCAAGGGATGTGAGCGAGAGAAAATGGGAGGGGTAGAGTTCAGAGGTGCCAGATTTAGTAACACAGATATGACACAAGTCACAAAGAGGAAAAAAACTGTTTCGCGTATACAAGGGAGAGCAGGTATGTGCAATGGAGAGGACAATTTTTTTAAAGGGTGATGTGCACACGAGAGAAGGTGCGCAGGAGAACAGAGAGTGTGTGCGTATTAGCAGGCCGTGTGAAGCAACACCTCAAGGAATCATGCACACACAAGAGATTGCGTACTGTGGAAAACCTGGGCTGGGCATCTGTGATGTAAATTAAATTAGGAACATGAAGTCAATATGCACATGAGAGCAGAGAGTGCAAGTAGGACCTGAATTAACATATGGAGCAACCCACACATAATAGCGCGCACTCAAGAAGAGATCAGCGCAAACAGTGCAACAACAATCAAATTATAAACATATAGTCAATATGCATAAGAGAGCAGAGAGTGTGAGTATTGACCAGAATTTACACATGAAGCACCCCTACAAACTGTATGCACCCACGAGAACGTTCTTTTTGAGATCGGGGTGAAGAGTGAGATAACAATCGAATTATGAGCAAGTAGTCAATACGCACAAGAGAGCAGCGAGCATGCATACTGACCAGAATTCACATATAGAGCACCCCAAAGAATAAAGTTCACACAAAAGATTGAATTATGAGCAAGTGCTCGAAACGTACATGAGAGTAGAAAGCATGCGTATTGACCAGAATTCACATATGGAGAACCCCCCAAGAATAACGCGCACACAAGTAAATGCGTGTTTTGCGAGCGAGGTGAATAGTGAGACAACAATTGAATTATAAGCAAGTATCAATATGCACAAGAGAGCAGAGAGTGTGCGTATTGACCAGAATTCACATAAGAAGCCCTCCTGGGCTCTTCTAGAGTTAGGCCTAGTCTGCTATGTTCAGTTTCCCTTTTCCGAATTGAAAATGGTTTACTCCATTTTCCTTTTTCTCCTCCCAACACTCCTTTCATATACAGGGGGTGTTAAGGAACCCTCCTGCACTGAGCTCACAGTTAACTAAAAAAAATGAGGTTGAGGCTCACGTACCTCCAGGCCACTCTGATCAGGAGTGCTGGGTGAATCTGTTTTTACACTTAAAGTACCTCCAGGCCTCTCTGATCAGGAGTGCTGGATGGATCTATTTTTGAGCTTAAAGAGTACCTCTAGGCCACTCTCATGAGGAGTGCTGGGTGACTAGTCGACAATAAATAATGATGCAATTTGTACCTCCAGGCCATTTGTATATATGAGTGCTGGGTGATCCTATTTTAACGCTTACCGCTTCTGTTTTTCACGCTAGGAAAGAAAAGCTAATCGCGGTGTCTTACCCTTTCCGACAGCAGCCAGTGGACAGATCCAGCCCGCCACAGGCCATCAGGTTTGCAGTAAAGAGAGCTGCCTTCCGGACCTCTCTTCAGAAATGCACGCAGAGTAGGCTTGGGCAGCTGGATGCTACTGCCCCTCGGCTGCAGTCTGGGTATCCACCATGATCAGCTCTCGGCTGGCTCACCAAATGTTGTAAGCATGTCCGATCAGAAAGGAGAACAGCAAGGCTAGACAATCAGAAACAGTTTAAGTTACATTAAACAATAACGGCCTAGAATAGCAGCCACATCTCTTGTATGTGTGTCTGAAATTCAACTTGCATTAGGTACATGGCATGCTTTATACAGTACAGCGGGTGCAATAAAGAGAAGCTCATCCCCCTTTGGACAGGAATTACTGGTATAGTGGCCATAAATTACGCAGTAGACACTTGATCCCAACCTGATAGATGCACCCATAAATACCAATTGGAGGACACATTCTGCGGTGGTCCAGGTGGCCGGTTGTGTCACGTGTTTATAATCTAAAGTGACGCTTAATACTAGGCATCGTTTGGGCTTTATCTGATTAATGCAACTGGCCGGTTGCTCTGGTATCACATCCTTTAGCCGAATATAGGCCCCCTGCGGAGCCTTTGTGTGTTTTTATGTCTGTGCATCTGACTGATTTCTTATGCATTACATTCTTGCGCCATATATGATTTACTGCTGAAATCTTCCAGGTGTGTTTGAGTCTGTTCCAGAGCTGGTGTTTCCATGACAGGAAGTGCTAGTGGTGGACAGAGAACAGCTGTGTTATGTTGATCTGATAAAGGATGACTCTGAAACTGTAACAAGGGTTTTATTGTGAATTTGGGTAGTGCAAGCAAAAGTTGCTCTGTGGTGTGCTACACTCCTACAAGCGGGACCTTTTAAACAGTAGCGAAACTGTTAAAAGTTGGCTCCCTAGTTGAAAGCTCGTTTTTTAGATCTCGCCTCTAAGCTACATCGTGGGCTTGCCATTGGCTGCAACTATCGTTGCTGCATTTTGCCATCTCAGTATTTTCCAAGTGCATATCTAGCCTGTACCTCTTTAAGTTTTTAGCCCTGCCCTTGCGACTGCCCGACCACTATTGAACTTACGCAGTGGTAATTGTGTACATGGTATGGGAACTACTTTTTCTAAATCTACAGCCCGCAGCGACCTCTACCACCGACAGCCCCCCCCCCCCCCCCCCCCGCTAAGCCAGCCGCATTGTTGCCCTCCTCCCAAAATCTGATCGACCCTTCAGAAATACTGCACATTCCGACCACATCTCGCTACATCAGAGATGCAGGAGCTACACAATGGATGTCGGAAATGTGGGCAGAGAGATTGGCAAGCCTGAGAAATAATTTGAAGAGCCGAGTCTGGAGTCTGGCTTGGCTCTAAGAGCCAAAGCACACGCAGAGGAAGCAAAAATCATCACGTCATTCTCTCGGCGTGCTCTTGTTCCATCGTATGTCCTATCTGCCTTGTCTTTCATGCTCTTTTCTTCTCTTGCTATCTTTCTCTTCCTCTGTTTCTCCCTCACTCACTCCTCTCCATCTCCAATATTCCTATTTGCTCATGTTTTCCCTCCCCCATCTGTCTCTCGCTAGCTTACTTTCACTCGTGCTTCCTGTGTTCCACTCTCTCTCATTCTTTCTCTTTGTTCCCCTTGCTGTGTTTCTTCTTCTACTGACTTCCACTCCTTCTCTCTGAGTCTCACTATCAGCACCCTGTGCTCAATAACTGGATGCGCAAGGTCACCGGTTTGCGCCAGATAAATAACTGAGCGGGCTGAGTGCCTCCTGCTGTGCCTGTCTGAAGGTGCATGGTCTGAACCTCTGCACGCCCAGCCTTTCATTCATGCGACGCTCGTAACAAGTAGAGAGAGGAGTTGGTCTAACGGCTAGGGCGGGCGAATTAGGGTGACCAACTGGCATTGGTGCAAATTCAGGACGGTGAGTGTAAAAATTCAGGACAAAGGGTCAAAATTCAGGACACAAATTCAGGACAGGAGGTCAAAATTCAGGACAAAACTTCAGGACAATAGGTAAGTTTTACAGACACATCAGAGGAGGTCCCGCAATAGTATATAAGTAAGCCCAGCCATATCCAAACATATTCAACCATTTGCAAACCTATCCATCATGTATCCTTCCATCTATCATTTCACTCATCCATCCCTTCATCCATCCTTTCACTCATCTATCCATTATCCATCCAGCCACCCTTTCACCCTATCCATCTGTACACTCATCCATCCACTCTTCTAGCCATCCATCCTTCACTCATCCATCCAGCCATTTACCCTTTCACCCATCCTTTCACTTACTCATCGATCCATCCACCCAGTCACTCATCCTTCCACCCATCCACCCTTTCAGTCATCCATCCAGCCTCCCTTTCTCTCTACATCGACCCTTTCACTTAGCCATCTTACCATCCACCCACCCACCCATCCATCTACTCATCCACTCATGAATCCATCCATTGACCCTATCACTCATCCATCCTTTCTCTCATCCATTTATCCTTTCACTCCTTCACTCATCTATTCATCCTTTTGTCCATCTACCCTCTCTTTCACTCACTCATCCATCCTTACATCCACCCTTTCACTCATCCGTCCATCCATTCACCCTTGCACTTATCAATTCATCCATCATTTCACTCATCCATCCACCCACTCACTCATCAGCCACCTTTTCACTCATCCATCCACCCTTTTACCCATCCAGCTACCCTTCCACCCATACATACAGCTATTTACATTTTCTCTCATCCATCCTTCCACTCACTCATCAATCCATTCATCCTCTCTCATTATCCATCTATTCAATCTTTCATTCATCCATTCACCCTTTCACCAATTCATCCAGCCATCCACCCATCCCTTCACTTACTCACTCACCCACCTTTTCATATTAATGTTGCGCTGAGCCTTTTTGAGAAGAGGCCCATCAAGAACTTCACCCTCGCTGCAGGAGCCATTCCAGGACTGGGACAGAAGCCACCCAGGGTGGAGACAGGATCCACCACAGGGGGGACAGGAGCTATCACAGGAGGGGGAACAGGATCCACCAGGGTGGGCACAGGGGTGGGCATGCAGTATTCTAGTATCATCTTGGTCTCTTCCAGGGTGGGGTAGGGCTCCTCACCCCCTCCTGGACAAGACAACGAGAAGACAGGCTCTCTTTCCAAAATGTTAGTTTTGCCATCCCCCACTGTGATGTACAGTTCTTAAAGAAGATACTCCAAGAGAAATGATTTAACTGATTGTCCTCCCTACTTTGTTAATCAGTGTGGGTGCGATTGTGCCATTTCTTTATTTTATTACATTATAGACTGCATGTTTGAAGAACGGAGGTTTGCTTACAATTTTGTGACAGTAATTAAACTCTGTGAAGAGAAACACCCGCAGAGACATGACGCATTCAGGGATGTTTGCATCTGAATAGATGCCCCTGCTCCTGAAGCTGCAGCCCCTCCCTCTCAGTCACCTTCAAGCACCTCTTAACAGCTCATCAAGGGCGGAAGGTGTGAGGGTTGCCATCCCGCTGTGCCTCTCCAATGCTGCTGGGTTTCTGAGCTTTGGTACTGCATCGCAGTCTGTTACACCCGACCTCAACAGCATCGGAGTCAAGAAGGGAGGTGGGTGGAAGCTGTGCCGGCTTTAGGGTGGTGCCACCGGTGCCCGGTTAAAATTACGGACAAATGGCGTCCGTTAAAGAATCCTTCACGGACAACGGACGGCCGAAATTACGGACTGTCCATGAAATTTACGGACGGTTGGTCACCCTACCTCGAATCTGGGGAAGTGGGTTCGAGTCTCGGCAACGACGCTGAATATCCTGTGATTCTGGGCAAATCACTCAATCTCCTCGTGCCTCACAAAAATAAATGTTGTCTCATATAACACAACAGGTGCTATGTGAAGCACTCTGATACCCGATTCGGGTCAAGTTCGCGCTATATATAACTCTATAAAAATAAAATAATAGAGTCAAGGGGTCCCTCCTGATCACACCTATGATACCGAACTACAGAAGGGAGTGTGGGGTATCAGGGCAGTTGGACCAGCTCTCTGGAAGTCTCACGGTGCGTCCTCGAGGCACCATGTCCATTTCACTAGTGCCCAAAGTCAATAACTGCCTTCCAAAAGTAAAGACCCTTCTGTCCTGATCCAATATTTTAATCGCAATAGTCTGTTTTGACAGTCTCATGTAGGGGTCTCAGCCGCTATTTTAATCCATGCTTGTTGTTTGCATACATAGCACATTCGCTGCCCTTATTCTGCCTCGCAGCGCTTGGACGACACATAAGAAGGGAGTGTAGAGAAGGCCATCAGAGTTACAGAGAAAAGACAGGGATAGAAGGTACAGTGACGAGTGAGGAAGGGAGATTTTGATATATATATGGTTATTGCTTGTATATTGCCTACAGCCACTTCAAAGGGCTATGGGGAAGAGGGGATATTAGAGTAAATGCATGGGCACTGAGACAGGAGTGGCAATGGAGGATAGAGCCAGGAGTGAACATGAAGGTATGGAGTACTTAAGAAAGGATAAAATGAACTAAGATAATTGAACGAGCAATATTTTGAAGAAAAAAGGAGACTCCGAAAAAGGAAGATTTGGGAAGGATGCCCAGCAGCCCAAATCGCATTCGATTTTTGGCCACAGTACGTTCGGCAGTGCAGCTGGTAATAAAGCCCAGTTTCCTTTCCCTTCCTCCATCCTCCCATTCCAGAAGGCGGGGGGTGGCATCTTTCCTTCCTTCCTGCCCGAGACAGAAAGCAACAAGCATTGGCATAGCCAATAGGCCTCGCCTTTGGGACCTTATAAGTTTTTAACCATGCAACAGTTAATGTTGTTGCCCCAAGGATATTGTGCAGCATAACTAAATACTTATGCCAATGCTTGTTTAGGACTTGTGCCCTGCTTTCATGGGTTACATTGGAAGTAAGCAAGACTGACCCTGGTTAGGAGCAACTCCTTTGGGATGATGTAACTTACTGCTCCAAGACACAATGGAAAGGCAAACACTAAGCTATATAAAAAAGAAGTTTAAAAAAAACACATAAAAAAAAAACACAAAGCTTTAAAAAGAATGCACATTTGGTATGTTGGTTGCCTGTGAAGCACTTTCTGCCCCCTCAAACCAACTCAAAACCTGGGATGGGGGGCAGTTATAAAGTGCATATGGGCAAGATAAATGTATTCCTTCTACACAAGTAGAATCCTTGTGAAGTATTTGTTTTTTTAAACACGAGGGTGTGTTACAGTAACATTACTGATCTATAGATGTGATAATATCGCTAAGCTAGCCAAGTATCCAGATATAAAAAAATAATTCGTTTTTGTGTTTTTATAAATGCATTTCTCACAACTGAGCGTATTATCATCTGAATATGGTAATGCACTTGTTTAGTTTGGTTTTATTTTCTAAGACGGTCTCAAAAACCTGCTCAGTTTGTGCAGAAAACCAAAATACTTTAAACTTGCATGCATTTTCCAAGCTTAGGGACGTTGTCATCCAATGTGTTTCCATGTGTGATGTTTGTATGGGCCAATGAACAACTGACTGCTATTGGAATGCCCACACAAACATCACACGTTACGCTGACTACTGGGTGTGTGTATAATTATGTTAGATGCACTTTTCTTCTTTAATGTTTACAGTTCTATTTCTGTTTATGTTTTATTTCGCATCAATGTGGTCTGTTTTGTTTATAGAGAGAGGATGGGTTATAGGAAAAGCTTGCGTGCATTTTCAAACTTAGAAATGTTTTCATGCAATCTTCTGTTTCCATGTATGTTTCTGTGGGAATTCAATTACCATTCAGTTGTTCATTGGCTAGTATGGAACCATCATTTGGGTTGCCAATCCCATTAAAGTCACTTTCATTCTCCTACTGAGCCACCTTTGCAAAATAAAGCATAAGTGTGTGCAAACCTTGCGGTGAGTAGTTTAATTGTTTAGAAATGGTTTTGATCATGAAGCTGCATGCTGCCAAGCAACAGTCTATTATGATCCTGCCGACACACGTGGCAACAGTCTACTCTCTAGATTGTTACCCTTGGTATTACAACATGAGTATATCGAATACAACTACAACTTCGGAGACAAAATGCAGTCGAAACAGTCCAACTGTGAACTGCTCTCACGTAAAAAACTTCCATTTTACTTGTTGCCTTGTAAGGAAGATGCCACGAGAAATTGTCTTTGAAGTGATACTTTTTTTTAACACCACACCAGATTGCATTCGATTACTCTACTGCCAAGTAAACCCAACAGTAATACTTCCTGATACCACATGCTGCAAGAAATTGCTCTTTGAAAATAGTCTCACGCGCAAATATATATAACGAGCTAGGACAGTTCCCTTCTAGAAAAGTCAACAAATAAAGTAAGGATTTTCCTGTGAGCAAGAAATTACGAACCTGGAAATAATCCAAAAAGAACAGATCCTCTCATTCAGAATACACGAAATTTGGTAAACACAAAAATAAATTACACTGACCATTACTTTTTTAAGGAAATATTACACATTAGATTTCCCTTCACAGGCTTCAATATTTATCATTCAGAAGGCATAAAAAGATTATCTTAAAGCAATAAATGTGCAAAGTTATCGAGTTTAGCCTCATGGGAACACTTGAAACAGCTGTCTCTTTATCCATTTAGAATGCAGCCACACTTAAACGTATTCAGAGTACTTTGAGGAAAGTACCGAACACCACTTTCTTGACCCGCATTAGTGAGTTCACACAGGATTTTGCTTAATATTCCAGCTAAGGAGGTTCGAGGGTTCATATTAGGAAGTCAGTGCTGCCACGCACCCCGAGTTACTGCACGCCCCTGGGCTCACTCACCCTTATGCCCTTCACCACATTGATGTTATCCTTCTCGTCAGCCTCAAAGGAGACACGCCGGGTGCTGCTGTTGCCACCCATTGTGCCGGGGCTGGCAGTAGGGGAGAGGCGGGGTAGCTGCGAGCTGCAGGTCACGTTTGCCAGTCACAGGCAGCCACGGACTCAGTAGCGGGCAGCGATAGGTGAACACACAGCGCACCTGACAGTTTAACCTTCGGTTCCGCCAGGCCTCTGCACTACAAAACAATGTGCGCCGCCATTGGGCGAAAGCTCTTGAAGGCTCCCACTCATTGGATGAGAGGCGTACGCGGCGCTCTGTTAGAACAGCAGACAGGGAAGTTTTTCAGCATGAGCCGGCTGGCATACAGTGGTGGAGTCTGTTTGGCTACCGCACGTATGAGCTGTTACAACCCTGAGCAGTTAGTAATATTTCTGTTCCCTCAACAAATAACGCCCCATCACACATGTACCGCTCTATAATATTCTCCCAGACGGGTAGGTTTAGCTCTTAATAAACCTTACTTAGGAGATGCATGGTTTTTTTTCTTCAGTTTTATATAGTGCAAATTCAACCCAAAGGTATTGGAGCGCCTCACTGAGCACCAGTTAAATTACACATTCACATTCAAAACTCGCTTGTGACAGATGTGTATCTGGCCCCAGTGCTTTAAAGGTAAAAGAACAAGCGCTCGCTTTGTTGATGTAGTCATTTTTAGGTCTTCTGCTGTTTCACTTGGACGGCCTGGCCTGCTTTCCTTCAGAAGTAAAAGGTTTGTTATCTTTATGGGGCCATGTGTTTGGCCCCATAAAGATAAAAAACCTTTTACGACATAAGGAAGGCAGACGAGCCCGTCCAAATGGGGCGGCTCAAAAAGCCGAACGGAAACGTCACTACCAACTCTTTTCCAATGGCTGGCCACCGTTTAGCATAAACGGTGACGCCAGCCAATGGAAAAGAGGGACGGGGCTTAATGCCCTTTACACAAAATACCCCAAATCATTAAATCTCGCCAGCGAGACTGCGCATGTGCGCAGCCTACGCCAGGCGAGACCTAAAAAGGAAAAATCAACGGCGGACTTGTAGGTCTGCACCTCACGCTTGTTTCATAAGTGTAATGTCCTGCGCACAAACTCTTCTGCCCCAGCCGTTGTGTGGTGCCTCTGTGTTCCAAATCCTTCACGACCTGAGACAGAAAGCAGGCACCAAAACAAAAGTGCCCCCGCTAGTGGATCAGATGGCTAAAAAGGGGCCTGTGTTTGCAAATCGGGGCAGTTATGAACTTTTAAAGACATGCTGTATAATTGTTTTGCGAGGCATGGAAGGCTGCATTCATTTGTGCTTGCTGCAACCAATGTTTGGGGTAATATTAGGGAAATCAACAGTAGAAACCGGACCAGCAGACCACAAAACTGGCCCATAGTCAGCTAAAATAAACACCTCACGCACTGAACTGTTAGACCTGCCAATCCCATGGACAGAACATACATTAATCTCCTTACCAAACAAGCATTTTAGGACGGAACCAACATATCAGACATGTAAAAGTGCTTGGAATTTAGTCACCCAGGAATCATTTTCAAATCACTTTGCTTACTCTGAACCCTCTACACAGCACTGCAAACCCGTTAACACATCGGTACTGCACCTACAACAAGAGAAAGAAAAATCACTGATTCAATGCCCCCCAAACGCATTAGTAACACAGCTAACAAACCTCGCTCTGAAAAATGGCATTCACCAGACCTAAAGTTAAAGAAAAGAAAATGCAGATCCCTTGAGCATAAATGAAGGCTTTCCAAAAACAGCACAAATAGACAAAATTACCTAGCCGAACTGAAAAATTACCATGCTGTACTGAAAAAGGCCAAAACAAATTAATACACAAAAAGAATTGAAGACAATTGCAGTTCTTCTAAAGAACTATATAAGGTTGTTTGAGAACTTTGTAATCCCACTAATCTGGCACAAACTATGGAACCCACGATAGAGAACTGTGAATTGATCAATAACTTCTTTATTGATAAAGTGTCAAAAATCTACACGTCCTTTGACAATGCCTTTGAAGATATCGATATTGACTGGGAAATTCTAGCACCCAACCCCCTGGCCCATACCCATCTTAAGGCTTTAACTCTGTTCACGGAAGAACAGGTAGCCAAAGCAATGTCTGAGGTCAAGGCAGGATCGCCACTTGATCCCTGCCCACACTACATCTTTTCACAACTAGGGTCAGTTCTATGCCCTTATGTCACCAGAATCTTCAATGAATCTCTAGAATCAGCTTGTTTCCCGGACATATGGAAAAGAACAGTGGTCTTCTCATTATTAAAGAAAACAGGCCTCAAAAATCATGATCCTGCAAACTACCGTCCTATATCCCAGCTACCATACCTTTCCAAGTTCCTGGAGCGTTTAGTGAACAAACAACTGACTACCTTCCTAGAGTCTAATGACTTTCTCGACCCTTTTCAGACGGGTTTCAGGACCAATGACAGTACTGAGGCCACACTGTTAGCTATATCAGACAACATCAGACTACTTGTTGATGAGGGAAGAGCCGCAGCATTGATCCTACTGGATCTTAGTGCGGCTTTCGATACTGTCTCCCACACCAATCTATTACGAATCCTGCACAAAAAAGGGATTTCCCATAAAGCCCTGGCATGGTTCGCATTATTTTTGAAAGACTGAACACAAAAAATACAAATGGGATCTTGCTTCTCTAACGCAAAAAGCATTAAGAACGGGGCCCCCCAAGGAGCCACCATAAGCCCCGCCCTTTATAATGCATATGTTTCATCCCTGGCAGACATCAGTAGGAAATGGGGATTTGAAATCTGCTCATATGCCGATGATACGCAATTGGTGATTCCCCTTACAAATAGGCTGACGAATATCGATACTAAGAATAACCTCATAAACTGCCTATCGAAACTTGCAGGTTGGGTGTCCAAACACTGCTTAAAATTAAACGCCAAAAAGTTGGAAGTCCTACTTTTCTGAGGGGCCCATACAATCTGGGACAATAGCTGGTGGCCCCAGGCCTTGGGCACCGCCCCTGTACCTAAGCAATTTGCAGGAAATCTGGGCATCATCTTCCATGATGCCTTATCTATGCAAAGACAAGTCCACACGTTCTGCAGAAAAGGCTTCGCTACCCTAAAACTTCTCAGAAGACTTTTTCCTTGGATTCCCCTAAATTGTAGAAAGTTGGGGACTCAAGCTCTGTTTCTGAGCAGGCTGGACTACGGAAGTGCCCTTTATGTTGGCATGGCCGATCATCTGTTCTCCTGCCTTCAGGTGGCTCAGAACGCCGCCACCAAGTTAATTTGCAATAAAAAGAAATTTAGCTCGGCTTCCAGCTGCCTAAAAGAGCTTCACTGGCTACCAGTAAGAAAAAGAGCTAGTTTCAAACTCCTTTGTTTTGCACACAGAACACTGCATAAAAAAGGCCCTTACATCCTACGAGATAGGATAGAATTCCATGTTCCTTGACGGAACCTAAGATCACGCTGTCAGGCTTTTGCCTCAGTCAAGCGCACAAACAAGGTCAGAATGGGTGACAGATCTTTCTCTAAAGCAGCCGCGGTCCTGTGGCACAACCTCCCACTCGATCTACGCCTTACAGACGACTATGTACTCTTTAGGAAAAAGCTGAAAACCACCTTCATTCCTAGATACTGAAACTACCAATAATTTAGGCCAAGAGTAATCCGTCTAGCATCTGCATTCTTTCCTAGCGCCGTGATGTCCCTAGGGATGAATGATGCGCTTTACAAGCACCAAAAATACAAAATAAAAATCAGGCACTGCCTGATTACCCTAAAGGCCAGTTCGACTCTGGTTCGATTTTGTACAAGACCAACAAAAATATGTGAACTATACACGGAACTAAATCACGGACATGCATTAACTTAACGTTTTTACACTAATTGTTCAGAAATCTGTCCGTGTTATTTGCCAGCAAAGTTAAGGACATGAACTAGGGCCCCCTGGGGACCCATTTCAATGTCGGTTTTTAGGTCTCGGCTCTAAGACTGTTTGGGGGTGTCAGCATTTGCCAAGCGCATACCTAGGTCATGCCTCTTCCAGTTTTTAGCCCTGTCTAAGCAACCGCCCTAACTACTATTGAACTTATACAGTGGTAATTGTGTGCATGGTTTTGGGACTACTTTTGTAAAATTTCGAGCCAGAATGCAAAAGTCACAAGGCGCGATCCTCCTTTCATCCGGCTCCCATCCTAATGGGGCATCGGCTGCACATGATTTTTGTCCCTTCTCCCTTCTACCCGGCTCCCATCCTAACGAGGCATCGTTATTGTCATGTGGACTTCCGGGTGAGGTCGCCTTTTTTTCAGAAAAACATAAATGCATTTTAATAATACGCTCTGCACAGCTTCAGGACCCTGCAGACTGCACAACATGACCCCGCCTTTGATACCTCGTGTTCCGAGGGGGAGTTTAGGACTTCTTGTCCTATGTCTCTCCTCCACCTTGCCCCCCACACACACTTTCTCGGCTCTAGTTATTACATGTTGCGAAGGCCCTCACAGACACATCTGCAGGCGCAATAAGAACTCACTGGGGGGAGATCGATGCAAAACCTGCAGGTGATAGGTTCCAAAGGGTGCAGGGCCAACTCAGCCGTTCAATCACTCAATCTGAAAACAAATGCTGAGCGTTACTCAGGGTTCAGATACCCCGTTAGGTGCACCTGGATGTAACATGCACAAGTGGCTGAGAGTTACTCGGGCCCCAGATACGCCTGTTAGTTGCACATGGATGTAACATACAGAAGTGTTGAGGATTACTCAGGTACATTATTACTGTGATGTAATAGTATACTTGTTAGAGGCACATTTCCTGTTGACAAAACTCAAACTGGCGTGCTTTCTCCCGAGCCAGTGGGGCCTATCACAGAGCATGTGTATGTACATAAATAGTAGGATGGTAGATAAGGTGGAGAAGTCTGTAGGTCACTATGTAGAAAAATCTTATACTATAATTGTGGAGGATGGAAGGCGATGCAGGACATATTTCTATATACAACTGTGTTGTTTAAAAAGCAAATAATGCCTGAAGGTGTCACTCAGTCCTTTCTCAAATGTATATTATTGCATGACCATAACTAAATTGCTCCACTCATGGTAAAGTATTCTCAGTGTCACTTGTGAGACATTTCAATGTCACCTTTCTTGGCAGTAATAACACTTGAGTTAAAAACACCACAGGCTTCCACATTATGCTACAAAATCCAACACCACACCACATAATTCCACTCCCCTACATGCCACTCCATAACACACAATACCACACCACATAAAATGTATACTACATTAAATACCACATAATTACTAGCCACATAATTCCAATGCACACTATGGCACATATTCACACTGCACATAACTCCACTCAGCACCACACAATTCAGCACCACATAATTCCACACCCCACAATTCCACAACAAACAATTGCACTCCAACCCACATAATTCCACTTCACACCACATCCATCCATCCACTCCATAACTCATAGCTAAAAGTCATTAACATTGACAACGCTTATAGCTCTCAGGTTGCCGAGACCAAGTGGCTTTGCCAATGCTTGTTCTATTAGGTAATGTTTCTCAAAAATTGTAACAAATGTGAGTCATATATTCTTTTATGGTTGGTGAGATGAAACAGGTCCCGGGCATGGCTCTAGAGAGTGTGCATCCCTGCCTCAAGTTGTCATAGAGAGTTTTTGTTGGTTTGGTACCATTTCGGCCTCTGCCAACATAACATTCACTCATATGACCTGCTGGCCCACTGTGACATGGAATATGACGCAGACCTGCAATCTGTGATCAAGAGCGGTACACTATGTACCCAATCTTTTCCTAAGCATGACTACTGTCAGCTCACTGGGCACTTTAAGTCTGGCCGAGGTGGTAGCAATGAATTACAAGGGTGGGTAGGACTTTTTAACCTAGTGTCTGCCCAAGAGAGAGTTACTTACAGGCATCTAACATATTTTTAAATTGCTTTCAAGTCTCTTTCAACAAGGTCCTTCACTCCATGCCTGTGAGGCATGAATGACGTGTGTGTGTGTGCGTGCGTGCGAGTGTGCATGTGTGTGTGTGTGTGTGTACAGCTCAAACACACACACCCCCTTTATCAACTCATCAACTCCCCTAAATCCGAATATCATCTATTGCTTGCTACCACCTGGACCAGAACATTCACTTGCAGAAATTGTGTTTTCTTCTCAACATCTGCCACAATGTGGATCTCTCTTCTGTTGAGTCTCTGTGATGAGACTAATTTACTGTAGGACAGCTGAAAACTGTGCTTTAGAATAGTTGCATTTCTTTCCTCATTTGGCTTCCTCATTATTTATATTTTCTAAAGCACAAAGAAGCATCTGTAGTTGTGTGTTGTGTATATAATGTTAACAATGTATGGGCAGTGGGATGTGTGTGTGGATTGAATGGGCTACATATGGCTGTGCCCATACAGAAATCCATTTGGATTTCCAACTCTGGAGAGGCACAACAGATGGATGTTGGGGAGATCCCAGGCAGTAATGTGAATTGCTGGGCTTTTGCAGAGCATTCCTAAGGTGCATTTTAGTAGACCAGATTCTTGTGTGTGGCTGCAGGAGCCCTTTTCCAAAATTGTTACATTAACTTTAACTCTCAACGCTTCTTCCTAGATGACACCCTATATTCAATCACAACCCATGATTAATTTGTATTAAAAAAATTGCAAGGGCCTAAAGTTTTTTTCCAAAGCCCATCTTCAGTGCTGTGGCATGCTGTGGCATGCTGAATTTGGAAAACTCAAGGCTTTTTCCACCCCATGCCTATTTCTTCCTCAACCCTACACTTCCTGTCTCTTTAGCTCTTTCAAGTTCTGTTTCATTTGTGCTTTCTCATGCTGGCCCACTTTTACTATCTGTAGGAAAGTAGGATCTGCTTCTTATGGTTACCCCCACGTTTTGCTTGATGTTACACTGTTTTTGACTAGTCTGACTGGGATCCTGCTAATCAGGACCCCAGTCTATCTGCTTTCACCCTAAAATGTTATGCCATGTACTTAGGTACACTCCAGATTGGATACTGGGGTACCCTTGCCAGTCCCTAGTATATGGTACACATGTACCCAGGGCATAGGTACACCAGAGTCCTCCCATAGGCTAAAGCATGTATTATGCCACCCATGAGAGGCTATGCAAAATGGAACTACAGGCTTGCCAGTGCAAGCTGGTGCTTGCACAACTTACGAAAGATATAGGTTTCCTATATCTATAGGTCACTACACTACCTATCAGTCACACCTCTAGCAGGCCTAAACAATCCTGGAGGCAGGGTGCTGGGTTTTACGAGAGATGGTGCCCCTGCATAAGCAGAACACCCCTACAGCCTTCGGAGACCATTCTCCCGGGTTGTCGGTGACGCGTAAAATGCTATCTCGAAAACGGCTGCAACACAACACGTCGTGTTTGGTATCAAACACGTTGAAATTATACCTCCACACCGGTAACAGTGAGCCTTGTGGGTCCCTAGTCTTCCCGGTACCAGCCTTGTCGACCCGGACTGCAAAAATGGTTGCTGCCCACCAGAGACACAATTCTGCCCCCCTGCTGCTGAGACAAGCTCGAGCAGGGAAAGGTAGCACAATAGGCATCCTGTCACAGGGAGGTGTGACCACCTCCCAGACAGGATTTAGTGTATTGGGGCTGGGTGGGTGCACTTCCAAAGTGTCTGAAAGTCTGCACGAGGGGCGCATTTGGTGTCCCTGTGCATAGTCCAGTTCAAACCAGTCCTGGGAGCTGTTGGCTCCTGCTCTGACACGAAACTGGACAAAGGACAGGGGAGTATCCTCCCCACTGTCCTGACCCTCCCCTGGGAGGGTCCCCTGAATCTGTCCAACCCTCTCCCAAAGGGTACAAAAGGGCTTACCTGGCTGTAGGACCCTAGATTCGACGTGGACAAGATTCTGAACAAGAAACTACTGATCTACGACCATCTGGACACTCTCGACTTCGCTGGACTTCGACTGGGCCGACTTCATCTCCCTCTCCATCCAAGGCATCGTCTTTGTCCATGCACTGTACAGTCTCTGTGCAGGACCTGTGGAGCATCAAGGACAACTGAAGTTATCTCCCTTGGGGTGAAGGAGTCACTCCCCTGCATTCGCAGGCACCGTAATGAAACTCTCTGGTCTGCTGATCCTGAGCTCCTGCGGACTCCGAAGGCTCCAGCATCACAGGAGGTGGGTTCCTATGTTCCTTGAGGTTGAGCTGCCCTCTCACCAACTCTAAGGCCAGTATCCCTCGTGGGGACTGCATAACCTGAACACCTGTGCACTGCATACTTTTGTAAGTGCATATGCTTGTTGGTGTTTCCTGAACAAGTGCATTGAGCTATCAATAGCCCCAACCTCTGGGTGCATTTCCACCAAAGAACTTTGGCCTCTTCACACTGAGTGCTCCATGGGCCTTGCTTTGTAAATCTGCTCAAGATCCCCTTGCGACTCCTATGCCTCCGGCCTGTGGGTCCTTTTGAGGTTCGACATTGCATTTCCTCAGCTCCCCTGGTTGCTCCAGGCCTGCCCTGACTCCCCTTGCTGTGATGAGTCTCCTGGTCCTTGGTGGGCCAGACTGTAACCTTCCTTGACCTTTTGCATGGGTTTCTGCTGCCAAGGCTTGTTGGTGCTCCTGCCGGACACAGACCCCTCAGCACTCGACATCCTCTGTGGGACAGCTTGTATACGGCTCCTGGTCCTCCTCGACGGCTCCTGGTCCCTGCAGCTGTAGAGTCAAGGTCTCCATCATCACACCTGAATAACCCGACATCAGCGGGCATTCGTCTACCGAGCCTCTGGTCACTCCTGAGTGACCCAGACTGTGTCCCCTCTGCTTTCAGGTACTCTTCATCAAGAATCCACCTTTGGATTCCAACCAACACTTTTCTTCTTTCCCGCAGTGGCATTTCCTTGAAGTCCTCCATTGAAATCGACGGCGGTTTCTGACACCACTTCAGCCCTATGCACCCGGCTTCCCTGGGATAGGTAACTCTGGTATGATGTTATTTATGGGTGGAGTGGCTCTCCAACCTCCTATGATCCAAAGGGCTTCCTCGTAATCCACTGGGAAGGGTCCTTGAACTTTAAAACTGCAACCGTGACTCTTCCATTCAATTGTACGTACCATGCGGTTGTGTTCTCACACTGCACCCGTCCTCCGTGGGGTCCCTCCTTACTCACCTTAGGTGGTTCCTTGGGGTCCCAGCAATCCTACAACTGCTAGACACTGTCTTGTTGTGGATCTTATACTACTGTTTTAGTATATGGTTTGGTCTCCCCCGGGAGCCCACTGTGTATTAGTGCCACGTACGATTGTTTCTGTGCTACAGTAGTGTGTGCTTTGTGTTTATCTGCATGTAGCAGATACTGTGAGAAATTTAAAGTGTGTTATAATAATAAATACAAATTTTCATAACTACTGTGTGGTTCTCCTTTCATTTAACCAATAGAATAAGGTTGCATTCTGGTAAAACAAGCTGCTTAACATTCCTTCAAGACTAAGCCCGAAGGCTGCTCTCCACAGCTACCACTTGGATAGATTTCTAAGGTTATCTTTGACCTCTTAAATCACCATAAGGGTTGTTTGGACTGCTGCAAGGTGCCCACTTTAATTAGTGGACAGCATATACCAGGCCAACTTCTCACACTATCTTTCTCTTTCTCCTGATTTCAACCTTTTCTGGCTTTCTCTCTCTTCCTCAGGGTCAAAGTCTGATGATGAAAAATAAGTCCTGATCCTCAAAATGAGCGGCAGTGCCCAAAATTACAACCAATGGCACAAATTAAGCACTGACACAACTCTGTACAACTAAACCCGTTTTTCTTAAATTTCTCACCTTTCATCTAATTATGATCATAAATCTCATCACAACCATGACCGTTACTGCACACTAAACCTAAATGTGAATGTGACCCTAAACCTACATTATCCTTCTGACAAACCTACTGTGCAATACTACACACCATGGAACTGATTCACAAAGGTAAACCTACACTTTGTGTAAGTTTACTTTTTTTTTTGCTCTTCACAAACTACAAGTCAATAGTAAGTGTGTACTAAAATTGGAGACTCCGCAGTCAGGGCAGAGAACTCCACACAGGCCTATCTTTATATGTGCGGAGTTCTCAGTCCGTAATGCAAAGTCTCCGCAGTTGTAAACTTACTAATAACTCGTAGTTTGTGAACAGCAAAAAGAACTGTAAACTTACACAGAACTGTAACAACCGCGGCCCGTGCAGGTAAGAGCGGTGGGGCGGTGGGGCCAGGTAGGGGGGAATTTCGACGGACAATGACAAGGAAACATTAATTTTTTATTTAATTTTCCCTCATCATCGTCCGTCGAAATCACCCCCACCGGTCCCCACTGCCCTACCGCTCTTACCTGCAGGGGCCGCGGCTGAACAGTAAGTTTACCTTTGTGTATCAGGCCTTTACACGGCAAATTATGGTGATGCAGTGCTTCCCACCATCTCACAATGTGCGTGCTCAGAGCTCAACTGGGGAACCAAAAACAGCTCTGGCATAAATGCTCAAACCAGCCCCACTCCATTCGTCTCCTCTCAAAATCTCTCTGCATTCATCCATTCTATTATCTCTCTCTTTCCTTCTCTAATAACTCCCTCCCTTTCCTCCCTCTTTTTCTCTCTCTCTTGAAGTCTCCTGTTTCTGGTGCAATTAACCTCCAGAAGCTGGGGCAGAGACAGAGGCCCGGGATCTGCCCTGGGCTTTCAAAACCAGCCTCCAAGGGCTCCCGCCCCACCAGGGAAATGCCTGGTGGACTTAAAGGCCTGTCCGGCCCTGCACGCGCTGCTTCATTAAATTGCTGTGAGTCCAAGCTGCAAATAAGAAGTCTGTTTCTAGAACATGAGTTTTCACGACTGTTGGTCTTTAGGCTGCAGGCTGCTCTGGCTAATAACAAACTGAATTCAGAGCGAACGGTAAAGCTACAAGACATGATTGCGGATGTGATAAATAGCAAACGTAACTCCCACATTCCTAAACCCCATCCAAGGGTTA